>NW_027617139.1:0-120000 GCF_964187855.1 Myxine glutinosa
CTCTCCTGTCTCCACCTGACACTCTCCTGTCTCCACCTGACACTCTCCTCTCTCCACCTAGCACTCCTCTCCTCTCCAAACCCTCACATCCCTCTCCTTTCCAATCCCTCACCTCTCCAATCCCTCACACTCCTCTCCTCTGCAATCCTTCACACGCCTCTCCAATCGCGCCTCACACTCCTCTCCAATCGCGCCTCACACTCCTCTCCAATCGCGCCTCACACTCCTCTCCAATCGTGCCTCACACTCCTCTCCAATCGTGCCTCACACTCCCCTCCAATCACTCCTCTCCAATCGTGCCTCACACTCCTCTCCAATCACGCCTCACACTCCTCTCCAATCGTGCCTCACACTCCTCTCCAATCGCGCCTCACACTCCTCTCCAATCGCGCCTCACTCGCCTCTCCAATCGGCTTTCCCCCGTCTCGTTTCTCTCCTTTTTTCTCCCGTCTCGTTCTTTTTCTTGCTCCAAATCGGCCCGTCGGAATCGGAAATCGGCCCGTCTCGCCCGTCGGAATCGGAAATCGGCCCGTCTTGCTTTTGTGCTTGTGCGTAAATAAATTGTGTTCATGACACCATTTCTGGTGTTGGGCTAGCGGCTAGGGTGCCGGCTTAGGATCCTGGGTTCGAATCTCGGTCGATCGCCGAATTAATGCCAGGGGGGGTTGACTCAGCCTGTCATCCTTCCGAGGTCGGCTAATTGAGTACCAGTTCACTGGTAATTCCCTGTTTGTCGTTGAAGGCGGCAAAAAGGGTTGGCGTCAGGAAGGGCATCCGGCCGTAAAACATTGCTTCAAAAAGGGGACAAAAAAACAACAACTACCACGGTCCCCGAAAAGGCCAACCCCCGCTTTGCGGGGAAAAATGGCCTCTAAACGGTGGTTTTTACACCATTTCTGGATCTGATGACTTGCCAGTAACCATTTTGTAAAAATGAATGTGCAGCATCTAACTCAATATGTCGAAATGTCACACACATCCATGCCCGTGGGATTCCCACGGGTGACCCCGCAAGTTTGCATTGACGTTCGTCGATGGACTCGTTCGCCCGTCTCATTCGTTTTCTTGCTGCATCCTGTTCAAGTCTGCGTTCTTCATCGATCGTCTCATTCATTTTGGAAATAGAAGTTTCCACGCAGCGCATGAATTGTCACGATCCTCAAGAGGAATTTGTCTCGTAATCATCAAATGATAAATGGCAAGTAAATTATATTGTGGAAAATTAAAGATTTCAAATAAACATATTTAAAGTGTATTCGCACATAACTAATTTTAAAAAACGAAGAAATATCTCTCGGTAATTTCCTGAAACATATTTTACTTCCGGCTAATAATGTTGAATTAAATAAAAACGAAGAAATATATGTCGGCATCATTGTTGACGTTTTTGTGACGACTGTCATCAAACGAAAAAGTAATATATCTTAACGGAAAAGCAAAAGCGAATTTTTAATATATATCGACACGTTGCCGTCGGTGTCATGTTGGGCGGTGTATGATACACCATGACGCGATTTTTAAAAATATATCTCTGCATTTTCCCGCGTGTGTGGAATGTTCTCAATTATTGCTGACACCGAGTCCAAAACCATCGATAAAAATGAAATCATATGGTGAGTTAGATTGGAGATAAAGGCGTGAGAGAGACTCAATGGCCTTGAAGTTGAAGTTACAGGCGTTTGAGAATTCATTTCGTTCTATAAACGGCAACTTTCATTGGATTTCCTTCCCGTTTTTTTTCAACCGAGTCGAAAACTATGTTAGCGACTGTGAAAAATGAAATGATATATCAAATTTTTAATATGTATCGACACGTTGCCGTCGGTGTCATGTTAGGCGGTGTATGATACACCATGACGCGATTTTAAAAAATATATCTGCATTTTCCCGCGTGTGTGGAATGTTCTCAATTATTGCTGACACCGACTCTAAAACCATCGATAAAAATGAAATCATACGGTGAGTTAGATTGGAGATAAAGGCGTGAGAGAGACTCAATGGCCTTGAAGTTACAGGCATTTGAGAATTCATTTCGTTCTATAAACGGCAACTTTCATCGGATTTTCTTCTCGTTTTTTTTTCAACCGAGTCTAAAACTATGTTAGCGACTGTGAAAAATGAAATGATATATCGAATTTAAAATAGATATCGACACATTGCCGTCGGTGTCATGTTGGGCGGTGTATGATACACCATGACGCGATTTAAAAAAATATATCTCTGCATTTTCCCGCGTGTGTGGAATGTTTGTGGAAAATTAAAGATTTCAAATAAACCTATTTAAAGTGTATTCGCACATAACTAATTTTAAAAAACGAAAGAAATATCTCTCGGTAATTTCCTGAAACATATTTTACTTCCGGCTAATATGTTGAATGAAATAAAAACGAAGAAATATATGTCGGCATCATTGTTGACGTTTTTGTGACGACTATCATCAAACGAAATAGTAATATATCATAACGGAAAAGCAAAAGCGAATTTTTAATATATATCGACACATTGCCGGCGGTGTCATGTTGGGCGGTGTATGATACACCATGACGCGATTTTAAAAAATATATCTCTGCATTTTTCCCGCGTGTGTGGATTGTTCTCAATTATTGCTGACACCGAGTCTAAAAGTAAAACCATCGATAAAAATGAAATCATATGGTGAGTTAGATTGGAGATAAAGGCGTGAGAGAGACTCAATGGCCTTGAAGTTACAGGCCTTTGAGAATTCATTTCGTTCTATAAACGGCAACTTTCATCGGATTTTCTTCCCGTTTTTTTTTCAACCGAGTCTAAAACTATGTTAGCGACTGTGAAAAAATGAAATGATTTATCGAATTTGATTTGAAATAAAACTGGGGGGAGAGCAAGACACCACGGGCCTACAAAACAGGACTCAAAGCTATGCGAGTTAATAAAATGGTGGATATTTGTTTATAGCCACTCCCAGAATGGGTGGAGCTATGGGTGGAGCTACTCTGCAAACCGAGTAAGCCACACCCCGGACAGACACCCAACAGATAGACAGACAGACAGACAGAATCATCTACGGCTATTATAATATAGATATATAATATAAATATATATATATATATATATATATATATATATATATGAATATATATATATATATGAACATATATATATATATATATATATATATATATGAATATATATAATATATATATATATATATATGAATATATATATATATGAACATATATATATATATATATATATATATATATATATGAATATATATAATATATATATATATATATATATATATATATATATATATGTATATATATATATATATATATATATATATATATATATATATATATATATATATATATATATATATATATATATATATACAGACTTGGCATTTAATATGGAATATTTTTTTTGTGCAGGTGAACTTACTTTTCAAGATGACTTAGAACCAAAAGTTCATTGGAATTATGTTGAAATTATTCTAGATTTTGTTAATGTGACCTTCAAAAGAAACAAAAACCACATTTGACATTTCAAAGCAAATAAATTGATCCTTGAAAGAGATGTAAACCGATATCGAACTCAATTCACGGACAGTACTGTGTTAAACTTCTGTGCGTTTTCCAGAAGTATCTCTTTATTTTGCACACTTGCCCAAATTTTTTTAAACAAAAACAAAAGTTAAATTACGACTGGAATTACGGACAGTAAAATTACAGTTCAGTACTTCGTGTAACCCCCACGAGCATTCAGGAGAGCACGTACACGTTGAGGCATGCTGTTCACGAGATTTGCCAAGGTTTGGACAGGAATCGCTTGCCATGCAGTTACAATAGCCTGCTGCAATTCACGCACAGAGGCAGGCTGCTGGTCCAAGTTGTCGATTTGACGCGTTAATTCTGCCCACAAGTTCTCCATCGGATGCATATCCGGGGACATGGCAGGCCACTCCATAGGCTCTACACCATGGTCAGCAAGAAAGTGTTGGATCATGCGAGCACGATGAGGCTGTGCATTGTCATCTTGGAAGACAAAGTTTCCTCGAAAGGCTTCACGAACAAATGGAAGCAATGTTTCTTCCAGAATGGCCCTGTGCTTGAACTGGTTCAGGTTTCCATTCAGAGCAACCAGGTCAGTTTTGCCCCCTGCATGAAAAGCAGCCCAAACGGTCACCCCACCACCCTCCAGCTTGGACTCTTGGCACTATACAATCTTCGTTGTCGGCTTCATGCACTTGTCTGCACACTCGGACGCGGCCATATTGACGATAGACCAGAAATCTAGACTTGTCACTGAAGATCTCGTGATTCCAGTGTCCTGGCTGCCATTGACGGTGCTCTCTGGCCCACTGCAATCGGCGTTGGCGGTGTTGTCTGGTCAGACGTGGCTTTCTCAGGGGACGCCTGGCACGATAGCCTGCTTGAAGCAGTCGTTGGTTGACTAGCCTTCTGGATACAGGCACATTTGTCAGTTGCTGCCACTCAGCCCTAAGCCGATTAGCTGACTTGGTACGGCCATTGCGGCCTAACCGGTGCAGCTGGTGATCATCCCTCCTTGTGGTTCTGCGGGGACGTCCTGACCTCGGTATTGGAGTAGGGACACTCCTCTGAGCATTTCGTTTCAGGATCTTTGACACCTGACCTTGAGTGATGCCATACTGCCGAGCAATGGCACGCTGTTTCATGCCGGAATTTCGTAAAGCCACCACTAAATGACAAACAGCATTGTCGAGCTGACGGACCATCTCCAGGGGAAGCGGCAATAACTTTTGTAGACGTGCAGCAGTTGTTTTCCACTAATACAGAACACAACAACCCTTATATAACCGATTGTGAAGCCAATCGTCAATGTACCTGTCCGTACATTTTGTCACGCCACCTGTGATATAATCCTGTTATTGACTTCTTGCTGCGACAGACAATCAGTTACATGGTTCTTTTAACAAAGAAATCACCGAAGCGTAAAAGAAACTCACCAGATTGATATACCGAGTTCAGAAATTAAACCCGTCAAGAAAAAAAATAATTCCATATTAAATGCCAAGTCTGTATATATATATATGTGTGTGTGTGTGTGTGGCTTTGTTCCTCATACATGGCCACATCTTTTAAGTTACAAAGTCCAACTTAGGGTACAAATACAACTTTGTGTGGTGGGTAACATAGACCGCGGCCTCACGCGGGATGTGCGGGGCGGGAGGGGGGCGTCAATTCTCTACAAAAATGTGCACTGTGTAGGGGCAGAGCTTGGCTTATGCCTTGGCCCTTCCCCGTCAAGTTCGAAGATGAACTTGTCGGGAATCAAACTAATTGCATTTAATTATTTACATGCTGTATGCAGAGTCCACAGTTGCCATGGGACTATAATGAGTGTAAACAGCCGTCACAAGATCCTGTCCGACCTCAAAGAAGGAAATGAGGACATTTGGCCCATCGTTGCTGTGTTGTACTCTTGGGTTAATCTTTGCTGCAGCTCGAAACGTCAATATTCGTGATGCTTTGCTGAAGTCTAAATAACGACAACCCCATCTTGATCGGGTGACCTAACTTATTTGATATCGTCTTGGTTGGTTGTACTCTTGGCACCAAGCAATTGTTTGTGTTCAGGGATGAGCGTCGAAGAAATCTCCCAGAAGATCAGTCGAGACCGTTGGGTGGAACCACTGCCACCCGGGTGTCCGTCTGACTACGCCATGCTTCTGTCCGAATGCCGCAGCTTTGACCCCCTTGAGCGTCCGACAGCTGGCGGTGAGGCTCTTATGTGGGCACACTTTGGCCACTTGTGCCTCAGAACTGCAAAGACCCTTGTCCCGGAATCAGTGGCCGCCCATCTGTTCAATTTCACAGGTCCATCGCTTTGTTTGTACCATGGTTGTGTTCTTGAGGCTGGATCATGATCACATCTTTGAAACCTCGTTTGCTTTTTCCCCAGGTGTTGTGGACAGACTGCAGAACATGCTCAATCAGAGGCCACTGTGCTCAGGTTAACCAATCCACTCCAGGGTGAGAGGGCCTTGGGTTCGATTTCGGGTCTCGGTGCTCCTGTTGGGGTAGACCACAAGGCAGTTCAACCAAGACTGGTGGTGTTGTACTGATGTTTTGAGTTTGTGTAATCGAACATCCACAGATGACCAGTGTAGTAAATATTGATTTGGTCCTTTTTGTCAGAGATTTCCTTTTTATTTCTGAAGGTGTTTATTGAAGAGTTAGATAATAATCAGGTGAGCAAGTCAGCATTGCTCTAAAATGTCCTCATTTAATCATGAAGGGGTTACACCGGCTTAAGAAATGGAACCCTATGGTGTATTGATCTTACACATGAAGGTTTTTCCACACCCTGAGACCGAACCACAGAATGCAGCAGATAAGCCCTGGCCTTATCCAGAGGTTTTAGTATCCAGTACCCCCATATGTCAGGTTTGGTTTTAGTATGCAGTGCCCCCATATGTCAGGTTTTAGTATGCAGTGCCCCCATATGTCAGGTTTTAGTATGCAGTACCCCCCATATGTCAGGTTTTCGTATGCAGTACCCCTATATGTCAGGTTTTAGTATGCAGTACCCCATATGTCAGGTTTTAGTATGCAGTACCCCTATATGTTAGGTTTTAGTATCCAGTACCCCTATATGTCAGGTTTTAGTATGCAGTACCCCTATATGTCAGGTTTTCGTATGCAGTACCCCTATATGTCAGGTTTTCGTATGCAGTACCCCTATATGTCAAGTTTTAGTATGCAGTACTCCTATATGTCAGGTTTTAGTATCCAGTACCCCCATATGTCAGGTTGTAGTATCCAGTACCCCTATATGTCAGGTTTTAGTATGCAGTACCCCTATATGTCAGGTTTTAGTATGCAGTACCCCTATTTGTCAGGTTTTAGTATGCAGTACCCCTATATGTCAGGTTTTAGTATGCAGTACCCCTATATGTCAGGTTTTAGTATGCAGTACCCCTATATGTCAGGTTTTAGTATCCAGTACCCCCATATGTCAGGTTTTAATATGCAGTACCCCCATATGTCAGGTTTTAGTATCCAGTGCCCCCATATGTCAGGTTTTAGTATGCAGTGCCCCCATACGTCAGGTTTTAGTATCCAGTACCCCTATATGTCAGGTTTTAGTATGCAGTACCCCTATATGTCAGGTTTTAGTATCCAGTACCCCCATATGTCAGGTTTTAGTATCCAGTACCCCTATATGTCAGGTTTTAGTATGCAGTACCCCCCCATATGTCAGGTTTTCGTATGCAGTACCCCTATATGTCAGGTTTTTGTATGCAGTACCCCTATATGTCAGGTTTTAGTATGCAGTACCCCCATATGTCAGGTTTGGTTTTAGTATGCAGTGCCCCCATATGTCAGGTTTTAGTATGCAGTGCCCCCATATGTCAGGTTTTAGTATGCAGTGCCCCCATATGTCAGGTTTTAGTATGCAGTGCCCCCATATGTCAGGTTTTAGTATCCAGTACCCCTATATGTCAGGTTTTAGTATGCAGTACCCCTATATGTCAGGTTTTAGTATCCAGTACCCCCATATGTCAGATTTTAGGAAGCAGTACCCCCATATGTCAGGTTTTAGTATGCAGTACCCCCCATATGTCAGGTTTTCGTATGCAGTACCCCTATATGTCAGGTTTTAGTATGCAGTACCCCTATATGTCAGGTTTTAGTATGCAGTACCCCTATATGTCAGGTTTTAGTATGCAGTACCCCTGTATGTCAGGTTTTAGTATGCAGTACCCCTATATGTCAGGTTTTAGTATGCAGTACCCCTATATGTCAGGTTTTAGTATCCAGTACCCCCATATGTCAGGTTTTAGTATCCAGTACCCCCATATGTCAGGTTTTAATATGCAGTACCCCCATATGTCAGGTTTTAGTATGCAGTACCCCATATGTCAGGTTTTAGTATGCAGTACCCCCATATGTCAGGTTTTAGTATGCAGTACCCCTGTATGTCAGGTTTTAGTATCCAGTACCCCTATATGTCAGGTTTTAGTATCCAGTACCCCTATATGTCAGGTTTTAGTATCCAGTACCCCCATATGTCAGGTTTTAGTATGCAGTACCCCTGTATGTCAGGTTTTAGTATCCAGTACCCCCATATGTCAGGTTTTAGTATCCAGTACCCCTGTATGTCAGGTTTTAGTATCCAGTACCCCCATATGTCAGGTTTTAGTATCCAGTACCCCTATATGTCAGGTTTTAGTATGCAGTACTGATAATGTATTACAAGCAAAATGAACAACTGATGTATTACATGCAAAAGTACCCTTCCCAAGTGATGGTAACAGTTTAAGTTCATCTATCAATTTAAATTATTTCATGGACTTGAAAAAGGTTAATTGTGTTGCCTTCTTGGTTGTGTTCAGAGTTAAACCTGTGAGCTACTTAGACTGCCCACCCCTAAATGGTGGTGCGACATCTGGCGGTGGAGGTTGGATTTGTCTAAAAAGAGGGCAAAATATCCTGCTTGCTGAATAAAATTTGGCATCAACATTATTCATGCCTGTTCTCCCGTCATTTCAAAAGTGAACGTTGAGCTTTTCAAATGCAGCCCGGGAAGCGGTCGATGGAAACGGGAGACAGACGATTGCACGCACGGACACCACTGTTCACAATATAGAATTGATTGCAGTTGTGCCATAATGATTAAAAACGTTTTAAATGTACAGGTTATGATAAATAATTTGAAATGGTTAAATAAATGGTAATTTGAGTTTTAACCGTTTGCCTTGTTGAAAGTTTTTATGAACAAGTAACAAATGTTTTTGTTGTGTATTAGGGAATACCCGTGGTGCACAAGTGCATCGATCGGTTTAAGAGTAGCACAATTTGGAAACATATGGGTGATGTATTGGTAATGTTAGCTTGTTGGTTCACTCATCGAATATGCAAATTCATTCCATATCTCTGCCTCCCTCAGAGAAGAACTTGCTGTATCGAGTAACTTGTGGGGAATAAAACATGTTTGAGGGATTAGAATGGCACTTGGTAGAGTGCATACCTCCGCCAGGCTGAACAGATTATGTTTTGTATCCCATTGATAGGCCTGATGTGGATTTGGACCTGAACCAAAATCGAATCAGCTTGTCCTTGTCACCTAACCAGCTCATCCACCGAGTTTAGTCATAACTCGTCCATAACTTTTTAAAATATCATGTTACATATCGCTTTTCACCCGATCTTTCAATGGTGAAGAATCACTTGAAATTAAATAATTATTGTATCCGAATCCATATTCAGATGTTCACCAAAATCGAATCGATTCGTCCTTGTCACACAGCCAACCTGTCCACCATATTTCGCCCACATCCGTCCACAACTTTTTGAGATATCTTGTTGACAGACAGACAGTCAAGGGTGAAAACATAACCTCCATTCATCTTCGGTGGCAGAGGTAAAAAAGAAAAAGGGGAAGATGATTTTGTGAATCTTTCGCTCATTCCCACATGGAAACATTTCACATGATCTATCAAAAGTTCCCATGGTTGACATCCTTACACAGCGAGTACTCATCGATGGCTGAGTGCACGCGTTGATGGAATCCATCTGTTCTTTCAATGCAAATGTTCAGCCAAATAGTTCGCCATGTTGTCAAGTCCAACAACTTTTGCTGTTGTCATCAACAACAACAAGAAGAACAACAACAACTGTTGCTTGGCACCTTTAAGAACCAGATGGTATTCATAGAATACTTACCCTGCACAGTCAACTTGGTGCGAGCCAACTCTTCTGTTTTTGAACATTGTTTTTCTTTAATCCAATATGGCTGCCAGACCACGTGAGCGATGACATCATACATTTATATTCTCTAATATAATTGTTCCATAAATCACACTCATTACATTCCAAACTGATCAGACGAAGCGTTGTCCCTGTCGAATTATGACGTCATAATTATGGCACCAATGACGTCAGCGTTAACAGCACCTATTCCCCATATGGAGTTATTTACAATGAGCCACATTTCAATTTTTTCCCTGCAGCGGTTTTGGAGATCGGGGTGCAACATTTTTCGGTTTTTCCAAGATGGCGCCTGTACACATGACCTATGACGTCATGATTATCATTAAAATATCCTACAAGAGGAGGCGCTCCTATGGTGAAAATTTCGTGCCCATCAGACCAACAGTTGCTGAGAATTGTTTTTCACAATGATCGGATAAGTGTTGAACTTGTCGAATTATGACGTCATAACGAAGGCACAGATGACATCATCATTAACATATCTTATTCCCCAAGGGGAGAGCTTGACAATGAGCCATGTTTCAATTTTTTCCATTGAGCGGTTTCGGAGATATCGAGGTGTAACTTTTTTCGATTTTTTCCAAGATGGCGTCAGTACCACGTGACCTATGACGTTATAATTATCATTTAAAAATTATACAGGAGGATCCACACATATTCTGAAAATTTTGTGTCCATCAGACTAACAGTTGCAGAGGAATTTTTGTTTTATTCATACTGATCAGATCAAGCATTGTACTTGTCGAATTATGACGTCATAATTAAGGCAGCGATGACATCACCATCAACATATCTTATTCCCCATGGTGAGTACTTGACAATGAGCCACGTTTCAATTTTTTCCATTGAGTGGTTTGGGAGATATAGGTGTAACGTTTTTCCAAAATGGCGTCCATACCACGTGACCTATGACGTCATAATTATGAATAAAAAAAATTATACAGGCGGAGGCGCTTCGATGGTAAAATTTCGTGTCAATCAGACCAACGATTGCCAAGAAAATGAATTTTTAAAATGCAGACGTACGGCACACACACATACGTAACTGAATGCTTAACCCCGCTTTTCGCTTCGCGAGCGCAGGGTAACAACTGTTGCTTGGCACCTTTGGGTCCTTTTGAAACCAAATCACTCATTCACAGTATGGGAGGGAAGGGGATGCAGATACCTGCCTATGGGGGTCACTCATGGACATATGATGAGTATACACACAGACCTTCATACAACCTCCTGGGGATGGGACCCCCAACCTCCCACCGCCCTCCTCCCCCCACATTTTAAATTTATTACATGACAATTTGTCATGTTCTCAGTTATTTATGATGATTACAGTTTAAGCCTAAAATGAAATTATACCTGTGTTGTTTACATAATCAGAATGCACCTTCCCCCACACTCTACCCCGAGCTTTGTGATGATCAGAATGCCCCTCATTTGCTACACTGCACAGCACAGGTGAGATAATAAATTGAGCATTCAATCTTCTTAACCCTTTAAGGCAATCATACACGACCCAATGAACATGGTGTCCATGTTTTGGTGAACGATCCTTGGGAGATGTAAAGACGCGTGTCCGACGTGCAGCAAGGTTAAGCTACAACATCACGGTGAGCAGAAAACCACTTGCATGAGAGAAAGTGCAGGACTCAACATGGACGGATGATCAATCATACCGACGGGCCAAGGGAACATTTGAACACATCTGCTCCATGATCGAGGAGAGACGTTCACTGGGAGCGGTGCACAAGAGAACCTGCAAACGACACCCCATTACCGGCTCCTTCACCTTGAATGTGTCCCATTGACACAAACTCAAATGAGAGACAAGTGGAGAATACAACTTCCTGATGCTGCAATAGTGCACACCTCAAAGTGCCATTAACCCGGTTGTCTTGTCTACAGGAACGTCTTTTTTTTTCTTTTTTTTTGGATACATAATCGAGGCTCGTGAAAGAGCTAACATTTATCACAGAAACAAATCAAACAGACAAACAAACAAAGTATATAAAAAGGGGAGTGGTAGACAAGATTGGGAGAGAAGGGGAAGCACATAAACACAACATTTGAGAGCAGGGACATCGGGAATGTGTGGGAGGGAGAGGGCTTGGGAGGAGGCGTGGGAAGGGGGGGGGGGGGTGGGAGAAGTATAAACACAAGGACACCAAGGACTTCCAGGAAAGAAGTTGGAATTTCAAAAAAGTGGATTTGGGGTGAAATTAGCGGGGATAGAAAAGATCAAGGTTTTGGATGGTGGAAGATAAGAGATGGTGGTGAACAGCTGTTTTAAAGACCTGAAGGGTGGAGTGGGATTGAAGAGAGTGAGGGAGTTTGTTGCAGAGGTGGGAGAAAAGAGGAATGAAGGAGTGAAGGTGAGCAGAGAGTCTTGATTTTGGCAGTTTAACCATAAGAGGGTTGCAGGCAGATCTTGTGCGACCTGTAGGAATATTTGGGGGACAAAGCCCAAAGAGGGCAGGAGGAGCAAGGCCGGAGAGGAGTCGGTAGAAGACAGAAAGACCACCAACCTGCCTGCGGTGAGTAAGTGAAAGGCCCTCGGAGGTAGCTTCATCACGGGAGATTCCAATGATTCTGAAAGCTTTGGTTTGAACAGCGTGAAGACGAGCTAGGTGTGAGGCAGGAGCACCAGCCCAGAGGGGAGAGCAGTATTCCATTGAGCTGCGGATGAAAGCCTTGTATGTGGTGAGGAGCTCAGGTGTGCCAAGGAAGGACTTTGCACGACGGAGGATGCCCAGTCGGCGACTGGCTTTGGAGGCCAGATTTGAAATGTGTTTTCCCAGGTTTCTCAATCTCCCTGCACCCTCGTCGATGTTAAGACGATGTGAGTGCAGAGGTCGATTCCTCATCACTCCTTCCATATAACTGGTGAAAAACATAGTAAGTGTCCGAGTTAAACGGTAGATTTCACCTGAACGCCACACAAGTTGTGACGGTCACATGGAGTTTTTCCAAGTTTTCCGATGCATAAGTAAAGTTTGCGCTACAGACAAAAAAGGCAAAGGAAAACTGTTTTCCAAAGACCACGGTCCTGACTCCAGTCCACGTCAGCAGCTCCACAACGACCGGCATGCCGAGAGCACGTGTTTTCAACGCAAACGTCGAGCAAAAGCTAGTCCAGCGAGATTTATTAGGGATACATCAATAATTACCAATTGTATAGGTACAAATACAAATTGTAAATTTGTATAAATAATAAGCAACTTTCACACTGCATTTTAATACCAATGCAGAGATTTCAGACTGTGCATGGAAAAGAAAAGACATTTGTCAGCAAAGCAACAGCATGGCTGCAGTCGGGCTATCGACCTCGACCTCCCTACTCCCTACGTTCCCCCTCAACTAAAACCTCACATCGAATACCAGGTAGACTTAAAAGGGGAAGTCATTTCACAAGGGGCACCGAGGTTCAACCGAGAATAAACCGCACTTCACTTAATAAACCGCCCTCGGCCGGCTCGCCATCCTGGCTGCAGGCCTGTTCGGCCTTGCTCCCTGCAAGCCCGAGAAAACCAAAAACACGTGCCAACCACAAGGTGGTTCGCAATTGTGGTTTACAGATTAACACAGATATATATGGATAAAGATAGACGGTGACTACAGAACAAAATTAAAATAACGGGATTATGTGGAGGACATGACCTCAACCGACAAACAAAGAAAAATGAGTTACTATGGAAACGCTCATTTCCAGGCTCTAAAGGAACATTTTCTACAAAAATATAAACATCGTTCTTAATTGCAGTGCAAGATGTGAGCAATCGATGGGCTCGGCGTGTGCTAACAGAGAGAGAGAGAGAGAGAGAGAGAGAGAGAGAGAGAGAGAGAGAGATATATATATATTAAAAGATAGAGAAACAGAAAGACTGAGTTGTGAGAGAACAATAAGTCACAAGTGATACAGATTAACCGGAGCTCACAGTGGTTAACTAGGCCAAAAATCATGGTTAACGAGACCAAAAATCATCAACTTCTTACAATCACCAACACTCATCGATCAGAACTCCCTCGATGTCAACATACACAAAACCCTTGTACCATTCCCAGCAAAACGGATGCACAAACTACCAAACGACGATCATTCCTGGTAGCTCCGAGCACCATCGGATACCCACGCGGGTCAATCCGTGGTGTCACTTGTCACACAGCGAGCGCTCGAGCACTGCCTGCAATGTGGCCTCTTCGTCGATGGTGTAATCCTAGGCAGGGACACGAGGAGAGGCCAGAGGTTACACAACCATTTTATATCACTCACACACACACAACAAAATAATTTTGTTAGCCAATAAAATGAAAAGATGCAATTGATAAAACTCAGAAAGAGACCAAAACTTTTTTGCATAGAAAACATTAAATGGACAAAAATCTTAGTGGGGCGAACCAACCATTCAATTAGAAAAATGATTTCAAAATCATCCACCTTGAAGGAAATCAATGTCGCGTGTTTCGTAGCGGAACTATTCATTCAAGAAAAAGTAACAGGCAAACAACACCAGAAGAAGAAAAAAACCAGGCCCACCAAATAGAAAGCAAATTACACCTTGGATACGGAGATTAGAGACACAAAGAGAGAAACTGCGGAAGGAAGTAAGACAAATACAACAGTTCAGGAAAGGACACCCAAAACTAAAAAAGAGAATCCAAAGAATAAAAAACAAACACAAAATCGAAGACAAAGACCTCTAGTGCTTGGGTGCTGAAAACAAACTCAAAATGGAGATGATAGCAAGGAAGATAAAAACAAGCTATGAAGAAGGAAACAACCGGAGAAAACAAACTCAAAATAGAGATGACAGCAATGAAGATTGAAACAAACTATGAAGAAGGAAACAACTGGAGAAAACAAACTCAAAATAGAGATGACCGTAATGAAATTGTGTCGAAGTTGAACCCAGGTGTTTTTTTTTTTTTTTTTTTTTTTTTTTTGTATACAAGATCGAGGCTCGTGAAAGAGCGAACATTAATCACACAGAAAGACAAACAGACACACAAAACAAATAACATCGGGAGCGGTAGACAAGATGGGGAGAGAGGGGGAAGGACACAAACACAACATTTGAGAGCAGGGACCGAGAGACATGGAGACATCGAGAGAACTGTGGGAGGGAGAGGGCTTTGGGGGGGAGGCATGGGAAGGGGGGGGGGGGGGGGTGGGAGAGGTATAAAACATATGGACACTGCCAAGACTTCCAGGAAAGAAGTTGGAATTTCAAACAAGGTGGATCTGGGGTGAATTAGTGGGGGTAGAAAAGATCAAGGTTTTGGATGGGGGAAGATAAGAGATGGTGGTGAACAGCTGTTTTGAAGACCTGGATGGAGGAGTGTGATTGAAGTGAGTGTGGGAGTTTGTTCCAGAGGCGGGAGAAAAGAGGAATGAAAGAGTGAAGGTGAGCAGAGAGCCGAGATTTCGGCAGTTTAACCATCAGAGGGTGGCTGGCAGATCTTGTGCGACCTGTAGGAATATTTGGGGGACAGAGCACAGAGAGAGCTGGGGGAGCAAGGCCGGAGAGGAGTCGGTAGAAGACAGAAAGACCACCTACCTGCCTGCGGTGAGTGAGTGAAAGGCCCTCAGAGATAGCTTCATCGCGGGAGATTCCAATGATTCTGAAAGCTTTGGATTCAACAGCGTGAAGCCGAGCCAGGTGTGAGGCAGGAGCACCAGCCCATAGGGGAGAACAGTATTCCATTGAGCTGCGGATGAAAGCCTTGTATGTGGTGAGGAGCTCAGGTGTGCCTAGGAAGGACTTCGCACGACGGAGGATGCCCAGTCGGCGACTGGCTTTGGAGGCCAGCTTGGAAATGTGGTTTTCCCAAGAAAGATCATGGCAGATGGTGAGACCCAAAAGCTTGAGCGACAGAACTTCTTGGAGAGGATTGTTGAGAAAGTAGATGGGAGGGTTGTCCAGTCGATCTTTTCGGAGAGACATAGTAAGAGTGTGAGATTTGTCAGGATTGAAAGACATGTTCCACATGTTTGACCAGTCTGTGATTTTGTCCAGGTCTTCAGAGAGTGAGGAGGCTGCAGACTGCCGATCTGAGGGAAGAGGAATGGAGCGGCAGAGAGTGGAGTCATCAGCAAAGAGATACAGAGGATTTTCCAGAGAGTCGGAGAGATCATTGATAAAGACCAGAAAAAGCACAGGGCCCAGCACACTGCCTTGGGGAACTCCAGCCTGAACGGGAAGGGGAGATGAGAGAAATCCATTCAGGGCCACACGTTGACTACGACCAGAGAGGAAGTCCGCAAGCCATGCATGGAGATTTCCATGGATACCATAGGAGGAGAGTTTGGTGAGCAGAGCTGGGTGCCAGACCGTATCGAAGGCACGTGATATGTCAAGGGAGACAGCTCTGATTTCCTGTTTGGCATTGAGGACCTCCATCCATTGTTGAGACAGCAGAAGCAGCATGTCCAGAGTAGAGTGACCTGGTCTGAAACCAAATTGATGATCAGAGATCAAGTCATTGGAGAAGAGGAAGGATTTCATATCCGAAGCAATGATGGATTCCATGACTTTGCTGATAATTGGGAGCAGGCTGATTGGTCTGTAGTTGCAAGGATCTGTTTTTGCACCTTTTTTGTGTAAAGCGGTAATGTTTGCTGATTTCCAGGATGCTGGCAGATGACCTTGAGCAAAGGATAGGGTGAAAAGAACAGAGAGAGGGTGAGATAGAGCGGCAGAGCAGGATTTTAAGACCCGTGGGCTGATGCCATCTGGTCCAGTTGCAGAATCAGAGTCGAGGTTTGACAAAAACTCCTCCACCTTGTCAGGAGAGAAGGTCACAGAGTCCAGGAGCAGTTTGGTTCGACTGGGAAAGGTGGGAACAGAGAGAGATGGGTTTGGAACTAAGGATTTTGAGGCAAACACAGAGTTGAGGCATTCGGCTTTGTCACGTGCGATGTCAACTTTGTGGCCATTTGAGGTAAGGGAGGGGATGGAGGGGGAACAAACACCAGAAACGGATTTGACCAGACGCCACCAGGATTTGGAGGAAGGAGACAGGTTTGAGAGTTCATTCTTGAGTGAGGAGAGATAGTGCTTCCTGGCACTCCTGAGGGTAGACACACACTTGTTCCGAGCTTGGTGGAAGGAACTGAGATTTCCTTCAGTTGGATTAGCCTTCCAAGAGGCAAAGGCAAGTTGTTTCAGGGCAACTGCCTCACCACAAGATTCAGTGTACCATGGACGGGAGGAAGGGTAAGACAACTGAAGGCGAGATGGGATAAATCTGTGCATGAGAGAGATCAGTTTGCTTTGGAAGAATTCCCAGGAAGAATTGATGTCAGAGGCAGTGGAGATGGGAGACCAATCCAGACGATTGATGGCTGCTTGAAGACCGTCCCAGTCGGCCTGAGTGAAATGCCAGACTCGTCGACGCTGAGGAGGCTCTCTGAGAATGGCCAGAGAGATGTCCACTTTGACAAGCACATGATCAGAAGAACCGATTGGAGCAGAAGAAGAGCAGCAGACATTAGCAGGGAAGTTAGTCATAACCAAGTCTAGAAGAGAAGATACTCCATTGGCTGAGATCCGGGTCGGGAAATTGACAGATTGTGTCAATCCCAGTGAGTCACAGAAGTCCTTTGCTGAGGTGCCATGACTGGTGAGAGAGGAACCCACACCCAACCAGGTGGCATGATGACAATTGAAGTCACCACATATGAGGAAGAGAGAGTTGGGATGAGTGGATAGAAGTTGGTCCATGTTGTCAGACAGTGAAATGTAGATGGAGTCATCACTGTTTGGGGGACGGTACAGAACACATATGAACAAAAGGTGGGAGCGGAGAGGAAGCCGTAGCCAGAGGTACTCCTGGGGGTGAGGAGGAGAGAGGGCAGTGCAAGGAGAGTGAGGAAGAGAGTTTTTGATAAAGATAGCCACCCCACCACCAGGCCGAGGCTCAGGTCTATCATACCGGAGGAGGGAGTAACCAGGAAGAGATATTAAGGAATCAGAGACATCTTGAAGGAGGAAAGTCTCTGTTGAGCAGAACAAGTCTGGATTGTCAGAAGCAACCTGTATGGAGAGATCAGTCAGGTTTGAGCGAAGGCCCCGGATGTTTGAGGTCCATACCGTTAATGAAGAGAGAGGGGGAGCATCGGGTACAGGACAGGGGAGGGGAGGAGTAGGGTAAGATGAAGGATGAGAGGGGGAGGTAGGGAGAGCAGTTGTTAGTGTGTCAGCGATTGCAGAAGAGTTCCAAGAAAGGGAAGGATGAGGAGGATGAAAGGTTTGAAGGTGAAGGGATGAGGCACAGAGAGGGGTTGTTTGAGGGGGGGCAGAGGAAAGAAGAAGGTTGGGGGGGGTGGAGGTATGAGATTGAAGGGAGACGAAGTGGGGAGGAGGCAGCTTTGAGGAGGAGGGGGGAGGAGGGAGAATTGGAGAGGAATGGTATGGGGGGAGATTTGAATGGGAGGGGTTGGGGGGGAGTTTTGAAGGGGAGGAGTGAGGGGGGAGTTTAGGAGGGGAAGGGCAAGGGGGGAGTTCAGGAGTGGAAGGGCAAGGGGGGAGTTCAGGAGTGGAGGGGTAGGGGGGGAGTTTAAGAGTGGCGGGGCAAGGGGGGAGTTTAGGAGTGTAGGTGCAAGGGGAGGGATTTGGATGGGAGGGGCAAGAGGGGAGTTTAGAAAGTGGATGATTAATGAAAGACGAACATTGAAAACAAATTGGGTTTGTTGTGATTTTCAAGTTAGCAATCCGGTTCAGAATGATGGAGGAGGGATGGAATGAATGTGAATTTAGACCATGTAGTGAGGGAGACGTATAAGATATTGAATTTCTTTTTTTTGAGGTGGAATGAGTTGGAGAGGAAATTGAGAAAAGCCTTTTAAATAGGAAGAAAAACAGCGTGTTGTAAAATACCACTGAGTAAAACACTGAAGGGGAAAGGTTATACATATTTAAATAATATTTAAACAGAACCGTGAACAATCTTATGTGCACAAAAATACCAACGGGGGGAGAGCCGAGAGGGACCACCACGAGTCACGTGAAGGGCAAACGGTGGATCAATTTGTTATGTTGTCTGTCTCCTGTCTGTGTTATGCTGTCTCCAACCACTGAGAGGCTTCTATAAGAACTCGGACGAACATCGCTCCGAGACATTCCTGTTACATTTATTCTGTGTGATAGTGTATACTCGAATGGTGCGTATATCTAGATGATCCAGGCTTGCTTGCTCTAATTGCTAATTGATTGATACTTCCATGATTACGGAATACTGATACAATGCTTGATGATTTCTTACAGGTGTTGCCAGAGATCGAAACTGAATTAAACCTACTATTGGGACAATGTTGTATATCTTGATTTCTTTCAACAATTAATTCAGTTTCTTCTCTTTGTCTCGAACGAGTACGACATGGCTCATAAGCTAATCCAAGTTCCAGTCTTCGGCGCGGATCCCCAGGCGATGGACACGGCCACGCAGCTGACACATTGGCTGAAGATCTTGGCTAATCAATTCAATTCCCAGGAGGTAATCACTGCGGACACGAAGCTCGCAGTGCTGCAATCCAAGGTGCACCATACGGTGTACATGTCTATTGAACAGTGCGTGACGTACGATGCTGCTGTGGCCGAGCTGAAACGTATCTACATAAAAAAACGAAGCATGGTCTACTCCAGACATTTGCTTGCGTCTCGTCGACAACAGCCCACGGAGACCTTAGACCAATTCGCTCAAGACCTCCGACGGCTACTGAAGGACAGTACCCCTACACCCAGGACAGCACCCATGAACAAGTCTGTGATGACCTTGTCCGCGATGCTTTTGTCAGGTCTGAGATCGGCAGTCGTCAGACAAAGACTACTTGAAGAACCCGACTTGACCCTAGAAGAAGCTCTTCGGTTATCTCACGTGTACACCGAAGTGCGGGAACAATCCGACGCGTATGAACACCCATACGTCACTGCGGGGATATCTCGACAGACACGACCGGAGAGAGCTACCGCCGAGCTCGAGGATGCAGCACCTGCACCTCCGCCGGAATCGGGGACAACAGAGACACTCGAGGATCCCGATCCGGGGTTGACGGCGGCAGCTGCTGCCGGACCTAAGCCAGGAAGTAACGCTAAGTGCTATTTCTGCAGGAACCGGAACCATCTCAGGTCAGTTTGTCCGGCTAAGGAAGCAAAGTGTCATTTGTTCACAAAGATGGGCCACTTTGCAAAAGTTTGTCGAGCTTCGCGAGGCCGGCGAGCTCGCTCGACGTTGAATGTGCTTATCTCCGCGCCCGCGGTACAAACGGTGCATGGTGTGCCTCACCCGACCTTGAGTGGGATCGCGCCTCTCCATGGGCCTGGAGCTGAGAGCTCGACATTGGTGAGACTCGCCGCGCCGACGAAACAATTCGCTCAATCACTTCAGTACGCGGCACGACCGTCCTTGACAGAAATTCTTTCAACGCCCAGCCAACTTCCGGGATCGGCCACCTGATCGGTGAACACTGGCTTCGAAACTCCGCGCGTGGCACGAGCGCCCTCTGGAGGCAGCACGATTGACCTTGCGATCTACTTTGACTACACGAAAGGCGAACGCTGGCTTCAAAATTCCACGCGTGGCACGAGCGCCCCCGGAGGCGGCACGATCGACCTACAAGCTACTTTGACTGCACGAAAGCTGGGATCTTCGCGCGTGGCACGAGCGCCCTCTGGAGGCGGCACGACTGGCCTACAAGCAAATTCAACGGCACAAAAGACATTAGCTGGCGTCGGATCCACACGCGAGGCTCGAGTGCCTGCTCTTGACGATTCTACATCTACAGGGCCACCTGGCCTGTCACGTGCGATTATCCCACTCATGATTGAAGGAATTTTTGCAAATGCTTTAATTGACACAGGATCCACTGATAGTTATGTTCATTTTCGACTTGTACAGAGACATGGATGGCCGATTCTAAGGACAAGACGCAGAATCTTCATGGCTTCTCAGGGGCTATGGCTTAGCACAAAGGGGGAATGTCGTCTGAAGCTTGTCATTCAGGGTCGAATGTTTCCGGATGTGCATTTAATGGTCTTACCAGCATTATGTGCAGAAGTTTTGTTAGAACATGATTTTCTCCAGCGACATGGGCGCTTGGAAATGGAATTTGGTGGTACTGATACTCTTGCTGTGTGTGCTCTTGCAGGGATGGAAATTGAGCCACTGTTGCTGTTTCCCAATATGACCACAGACTGTACACCTGCTGCGGTTAAATCGCAACGCCACTCACGAGCTGACATGCAATTCATTGCGGAAGAGACCGCAGCTACTAAAGGAAGGTATCATAGAACCTAGTCGGTCGCCTTGGCGGGCCCAAGTTCTGGTGGTACAGACCGAATCACATCGCAAACGCATGGTAATCGACTATTCGCAGACGATTAATCGGTTTACCCAATTGGATGCCTACCCACTCCCGGGAATGGACTCCCTGGTACGACAGGTGGCACAGTACTCGGTCTACAGCACTTTCGATCTCCGTAGTGCGTATCATCAGATCCCCATCTCCGCGGCGGATCGCATCTATACTGCGTTCAAATCAGGCCAGAGGTTGTACCAGTTCACCCGGCTACCTTTCGGGGTCACGAATGGGGTTTCGTGTTTTCAAAGGGCTATGGACGACCTCATCGCTAAGGAGAACTTAACCGATGTCTTTGTTTATCTGGATAATCTCATGGTTTGCGGGTATGACAAAGAACATCATGATGCTAATCTGAAGCGCTTCCTCGAGGTCGCGCACAGGTATCGCTTGACTATGAATGAGGCTAAATGTCGCTACTCTGCTCGCACGATAGATCTCCTGGGGTACACCGTGACCCACGGCTCTGTCGCTCCGGGATAAGGAGCGTCTGCGACCCTTGCTCGACATGGCCCCGCCCTGCGATCGTGCTTCGTTGAAGCGTGCTCTCGGCCTGTTTGCTCATTATTCCAAGTGGGTTCAAAATTTTTCCGCAAAGCTCCACCCACTTGTGCATTGCGATGGGTTCCCTATGAGTCTCGCTGCCAAGGCCACTTTTCATGGCCTTAAGTCCGACATCGCTGGCGCCGCTGTGTCGACGATTGACGAAAATAAATCTTGTTTTGGAAAGCGATGCGTCGGATCATGCGATAGCTGCGACACTCTCTCAGATGGGGGGGGGGGGGGGGGGGGGGCTCTGGCCTTCTTTTCAAGGACTCTCTCCTCCACGGAACGGCAGCATTCGTCAGTCAAAAAGGAGGCGTATGCCATCGTCAAGTCGATCAGGCATTGACGTCCCTATTTGCTTGGACAATGTTTCCAAATTATCACAGATCAACAGAGCGTTGCATTTATGTACGACACGCAGCATGCTCAACGCATTAAGAATGAGAAAATCACTCGCTGGTGGATCGAGTTCACCGATTTCTGCTACACAATCAAATATCGCCCAGGGCGGGATAACCTTGTTGCTGATGCTTTATCGCGGCTGGCGATGTGTGCGAGCCTCACCTCTTTTGAGGACCTGCGCCTTCTTCATGACACCTTGTGCCATCCCGGCGTGACGTGTTTCGCTCATTACGTGCACAGTCGTAACTTGCCCGATTCCGTTGAGGATATTCGTCAGCTCTGTCGCACTTGTTCTGTATGCGCTGAACTCAAACCTCGCTTCTACAACCCTCCTATGGGCACGCTAGTCCAAGCCACTAGGCCGTGGGAGAGATTGGCGATGGATTTCAAAGGACCACTGCCGGCGTCCCCGGCTTCGAGTAATTCTCGTTATCTCACGATCGTTGATGAGTTCTCTAGATTCCCTTTTGCTTTCCCGTGCGGAGATATGTCTGCTGCTACGGTTATCCGGTGCCTGCAGATCTTGTTTTCTATGTTTGGGAATCCGGCCTATGTGCACACCGATCATGGCGCGGTGTTCTTGTCCCAGGATGTGAGGAACATCTTGCTCCAGCATAATGTCGCTTCTAGCTATACTACTCCATATAGGCTACAGGCGAATGGACAGGTCGAACGCTTTAATGGCATTATATGGAGGGCCGTTACTCTGAGTCTTAAGTCCCGCAGCCTAGGACTAGACAAATGGGCTTGGTCAGTAGCCGGGGCATTAAGCTCGATCCGGACTTTATTGTGTACTGCTACCAATCAAACTCCCCACGAACGGATGTTTCGTTACCCGAGGCATTCAGGTAGTACCCGACCTTTACCGGGTCAGCTTGCTGAGCCGGGACCGGCTTTTCTCAAACGTGCAGTTCGCATGAGTAAATATGACCCACTGATGGATAAGGTGCAGGTTCTCCAGGCTAACCCCAAGCACGCTCGTGTGTTGTTGCCCAATGGACAGGAGTCTACGGTCTCAGTACGCCACCTGGCCCCATGCGGGGAAGTTGACGAACCAGCTTACGATCCCGTTGATCCGCCCGTTGATCCGCCGATGGAATATCTGCCGGCTTCCTCAACGCTACATGCACCCGATCCGGCTGGCCCTGTGGGGCTACCGCCGTCACCCGATTTAGGCGGCTACTCTGACGCGGGGGAATCCGGTCTTGGGGATGTAGTACCCGGTAGTTACCGGACTCGCGCCGGGAGAGAGATTCGCCGCCCCGATCTCTATGGATGGACTGACTGACATGGACTGGCAACTGCCGCCCACTGATATTACTCTGCTGCTATGTACTGCTCGCTTGATTCTGCCGACGCAGAAGTGCAGTTCTAACGGCGGGGAGAATGTAATGAAATTGTGTCTAAGTTGAACCCAGGTGTTATGCTGTCTCAAACCACTGAGAGGCTTCTATTAGAACTCGGACGAACATCGCTCCGAGACATTCCTGTGACATTTATTCTGTGTGATAGTGTATACTCGAATGGTGCGTAAATCTAGATGATCCAGGCTTGCTTGCTCTAATTGCTAATTGATTGCTACTTCCATGATTACGGAATACTGATACAATGCTTGATGATTTCTTACAGGTGTTGCCAGAGATCGAAACTGAATTAAACCTACTATTGGGACAATGTTGTATATCTTGATTTCTTACAACAATGACAGCAAGGAAGACAAGAACAAATTATGAAGAAGGAAACAACAGGAGAAAACAAACTCAAAACAGAGATGATAGCAAGGAAGATAAAAACTAACTACGAAGAAGGAAACAACAGGAGAAAACAAACTCAAAATAGAGATGATAGCAAGGAGGATAAAAACAAACTATGAAGAAGGAAACAACAGGAGAAAACAAACTCAAAATAGAGATGAAGAAGCAATGAAGCAATGAAGCAACGATGAAGAAGCAATGAAGATTAAAACAAACTATGAAGAAGGAAACAACAGGAGAAAAGAAACTCGAAGAAGAAGAAGGAAACAACAGGAGAAAACAAACTCAAAATAGAGATGATAGCAATGAAGATAAAAACAAACTATGAAGAAGGAAACAACAGGAGAAAACAAACTCAAATTAGAGATGACAGCAATGAAGATAAAACCAAACTATGAAGAAGGAAACAACAGGAGAAAACAAACTCAAATTAGAGATGACAGCAATGAAGATTAAAACAAACTATGAAGAAGGAAACAACAGGAGAAAACAAACTCAAAATAGAGATGATAGCAAGGAAGATAATAACAAACTATGAAGAAGGAAACAACCGGAGAAAACAAACTCAAAATAGAGATGATAGCAAGGACGATTAAAAGAAACTATGAAGAAGGAAACAACAGGAGAAAACAAACTCAAAATAGAGATGATAGCAAGGAAGATTAAAAGAAACTATGAAGAAGGAAACAACAGGAGAAAACAAACTCAAATTAGAGATGATAGCAAGGAAGATAAAAACAAACTATGAAGAAGGAAACAACCGGAGAAAACAAACTCAAAATAGAGATGACAGCAATGACGATAAAAACAAACTATGAAGAAGGAAACAACAGGAGAAAACAAACTCAAAATAGAGATGATAGCAATGAAGATTAAAACAAACTATGAAGAAGGAAACAACAGGAGAAAACAAACTCAAAATAGAGATGATAGCAAGGAAGATAAAAACAAACTATGAAGAAGGAAACAACCGGAGAAAACAAACTCAAAATAGAGATGATAGCAATGAAGATTAAAACAAACTATGAAGAAGGAAACAACAGGAGAAAACAAACTCAAAATAGAGATGATAGCAAGGAAGATAAAAACAAACTATGAAGAAGGAAACAACCGGAGAAAAGAAACTCAAAATAGAGATGATAGCAATGAAGATAAAAACAAACTATGAAGAAGGAAACAACAGGAGAAAACAAACTCAAAATAGAGATGATAGCAATGAAGATTAAAACAAACTATGAAGAAGGAAACAACCGGAGAAAACAAACTCAAAATAGAGATGATAGCAATGAAGATAAAAACAAACTATGAAGAAGGAAACAACAGGAGAAAACAAACTCAAAATAGAGATGATAGCAATGAAGATTAAAACAAACGATGAAGAAGGAAACAACAGGAGAAAACAAACTCAAAATAGAGATGATAGCAATGAAGATTAAAACAAACTATGAAGAAGGAAACAACAGGAGAAAACAAACTCAAAATAGAGATGATAGCAAGGAAGATAAAAACAAACTATGAAGAAGGAAACAACATGGAGAAAACAAACTCAAAATAGAGTTGATAGCAATGAAGATTAAAACAAACTATGAAGGAAACAACCAGAGAAAACAAACTCAAAATAGAGATGAAAGCAATGAAGATTAAAACAAATATGAAGAAGGAAACAACAGGAGAAAACAAACTCAAAATAGAGATGATAGCAATGAAGATTAAAACAAACTATGAAGAAGGAAACAACAGGAGAAAACAAACTCAAAATAGAGATGATAGCAAGGAAGATAAAAACAAACTATGAAGAAGGAAACAACAGGAGAAAACAAACTCAAAATAGAGATGATAGCAAGGAAGATAAAAACAAACTATGAAGAAGGAAACAACAGGAGAAAACAAACTCAAAATAGAGATGACAGCAATGAAGATTAAAACAAACTATGAAGAAGGAAACAACAGGAGAAAACAAACTCAAAATAGAGATGATAGCAATGAAGATAAAAACAAACTATGAAGAAGGAAACAACAGGAGAAAACAAACTCAAAATAGAGATGACAGCAATGAAGATTAAACAAACTATGAAGAAGGAAACAACAGGAGAAAACAAACTCAAAATAGAGATGATAGCAATGAAGATAAAAACAAACTATGAAGAAGGAAACAACAGGAGAAAACAAACTCAAAATAGAGATGACAGCAATGAAGATTAAAACAAACTATGAAGGAAACAACCAGAGAAAACAAACTCAAAATAGAGATGATAGCAATGAAGATTAAAACAAACTATGAAGAAGGAAACAACAGGAGAAAACAAACTCAAAATAGAGATGATAGCAATGAAGATAAAAACAAACTATGAAGAAGGAAACAACCGGAGAAAACAAACTCAAAATAGAGATGATAGCAAGGAAGATAAAAACAAACTATGAAGAAGGAAACAACCGGAGAAAACAAACTCAAAATAGAGATGATAGCAATGAAGATAAAAACAAACTATGAAGAAGGAAACAACAGGAGAAAACAAACTCAAAATAGAGATGATAGCAAGGAAGATAAAAACAAACTATGAAGAAGGAAACAACCAGAGAAAACAAACTCAAAATAGAGATGATAGCAATGAAGATAAAAACAAACTATGAAGAAGGAAACAACAGGAGAAAACAAACTCAAAATAGAGATGATAGCAAGGAAGATAAAAACTAACTATGAAGAAGGAAACAACCGGAGAAAACAAACTCAAAATAGAGATGATAGCAATGAAGATAAAAACAAACTATGAAGAAGGAAACAACAGGAGAAAACAAACTCAAAATAGAGATGACAGCAATGAAGATAAAAACAAACTATGAAGAAGGAAACAACCGGAGAAAACAAACTCAAAATAGAGATGACAGCAATGAAGATTAAAAGAAACTATGAAGAAGGAAACAACAGGAGAAAACAAACTCAAAATAGAGATGACAGCAATGAAGATAAAAACAAACTATGAAGAAGGAAACAACAGGAGAAAACAAACTCAAAATAGAGATGATAGCAAGGAAGATTAAAAGAAACTATGAAGAAGGAAACAACAGGAGAAAACAAACTCAAAATAGAGATGATAGCAATGAAGATTAAAACAAACTATGAAGAAGGAAACAACAGGAGAAAACAAACTCAAAATAGAGATGATAGCAAGGAAGATAAAAACAAACTATGAAGAAGGAAACAACAGGAGAAAACAAACTCAAAATAGAGATGATAGCAAGGAAGATAAAAACAAACTACGAAGAAGGAAACAACAGGAGAAAACAAACTCAAAATAGAGATGATAGCAAGGAAGATAAAAACAAACTATGAAGAAGGAAACAACAGGAGAAAACAAACTCAAAATATAGATGATAGCAATGACGATAAAAACAAACTATGAAGAAGGAAACAACAGGAGAAAACAAACTCAAAATAGAGATGATAGCAAGGAAGATAAAAACAAACTATGAAGAAGGAAACAACCGGAGAAAACAAACTCAAAATAGAGATGATAGCAATGAAGATTAAAACAAACTATGAAGAAGGAAACAACAGGAGAAAACAAACTCAAAATAGAGATGATAGCAAGGAAGATAAAAACAAACTATGAAGAAGGAAACAACCGGAGAAAACAAACTCAAAATAGAGATGATAGCAATGAAGATTAAAACAAACTATGAAGAAGGAAACAACAGGAGAAAACAAACTCAAAATAGAGATGATAGCAAGGAAGATAAAAACAAACTATGAAGAAGGAAACAACCGGAGAAAACAAACTCAAAATAGAGATGATAGCAAGGACGATTAAAAGAAACTATGAAGAAGGAAACAACAGGAGAAAACAAACTCAAATTAGAGATGATAGCAAGGAAGATAAAAACAAACTATGAAGAAGGAAACAACCGGAGAAAACAAACTCAAAATAGAGATGATAGCAAGGAAGATTAAAAGAAACTATGAAGAAGGAAACAACAGGAGAAAACAAACTCAAAATAGAGATGATAGCAAGGAAGATTAAAAGAAACTATGAAGAAGGAAACAACAGGAGAAAACAAACTCAAATTAGAGATGATAGCAAGGAAGATAAAAACAAACTATGAAGAAGGAAACAACCGGAGAAAACAAACTCAAAATAGAGATGACAGCAATGACGATAAAAACAAACTATGAAGAAGGAAACAACAGGAGAAAACAAACTCAAAATAGAGATGATAGCAATGAAGATTAAAACAAACTATGAAGAAGGAAACAACAGGAGAAAACAAACTCAAAATAGAGATGATAGCAAGGAAGATAAAAACAAACTATGAAGAAGGAAACAACCGGAGAAAACAAACTCAAAATAGAGATGATAGCAATGAAGATTAAAACAAACTATGAAGAAGGAAACAACAGGAGAAAACAAACTCAAAATAGAGATGATAGCAAGGAAGATAAAAACAAACTATGAAGAAGGAAACAACCGGAGAAAACAAACTCTAAATAGAGATGATAGCAATGAAGATAAAAACAAACTATGAAGAAGGAAACAACAGGAGAAAACAAACTCAAAATAGAGATGATAGCAATGAAGATTAAAACAAACTATGAAGAAGGAAACAACCGGAGAAAACAAACTCAAAATAGAGATGATAGCAATGAAGATTAAAACAAACTATGAAGGAAACAACCAGAGAAAACAAACTCAAAATAGAGATGATAGCAATGAAGATTAAAACAAATATGAAGAAGGAAACAACAGGAGAAAACAAACTCAAAATAGAGATGATAGCAAGGAAGATAAAAACAAACTATGAAGAAGGAAACAACTGGAGAAAACAAACTCAAAATAGAGATGATAGCAATGAAGATTAAAACAAACTATGAAGAAGGAAACAACAGGAGAAAACAAACTCAAAATAGAGATGATAGCAAGGAAGATAAAAACAAACTATGAAGAAGGAAACAACCGGAGAAAACAAACTCAAAATAGAGATGATAGCAATGAAGATAAAAACAAACTATGAAGAAGGAAACAACAGGAGAAAACAAACTCAAAATAGAGATGACAGCAATGAAGATTAAAACAAACTATGAAGGAAACAACCAGAGAAAACAAACTCAAAATAGAGATGATAGCAATGAAGATTAAAACAAACTATGAAGAAGGAAACAACAGGAGAAAACAAACTCAAAATAGAGATGATAGCAATGAAGATAAAAACAAACTATGAAGAAGGAAACAACCGGAGAAAACAAACTCAAAATAGAGATGATAGCAAGGAAGATAAAAACAAACTATGAAGAAGGAAACAACCGGAGAAAACAAACTCAAAATAGAGATGATAGCAATGAAGATAAAAACAAACTATGAAGAAGGAAACAACAGGAGAAAACAAACTCAAAATGGAGATGTTGGCAAGGAAGATAAAAACAAACTATGAAGAAGGAAACAACCGGAGAAAACAAACTCAAGATAGAGATGATAGCAATGAAGATAAAAACAAACTATGAAGAAGGAAACAACAGGAGAAAACAAACTCAAAATAGAGATGATAGCAAGGAAGATAAAAACTAACTATGAAGAAGGAAACAACCGGAGAAAACAAACTCAAAATAGAGATGATAGCAATGAAGATAAAAACAAACTATGAAGAAGGAAACAACAGGAGAAAACAAACTCAAAATAGAGATGATAGCAAGGAAGATAAAAACAAACTATGAAGAAGGAAACAACCGGAGAAAACAAACTCAAAATAGAGATGATAGCAATGAAGATTAAAACAAACTATGAAGAAGGAAACAACAGGAAAAAACAAACTCAAAATAGAGATGATAGCAAGGAAGATAAAAACAAACTATGAAGAAGGAAACAACTGGAGAAAAGAAACTCAAAATAGAGATGATAGCAATGAAGATAAAAACAAACTATGAAGAAGGAAACAACAGGAGAAAACAAACTCAAAATAGAGATGATAGCAATGAAGATTAAAACAAACTATGAAGAAGGAAACAACCGGAGAAAACAAACTCAAAATAGAGATGATAGCAATGAAGATAAAAACAAACTATGAAGAAGGAAACAACAGGAGAAAACAAACTCAAAATAGAGATGATAGCAATGAAGATAAAAACAAACTATGAAGAAGGAAACAACCGGAGAAAACAAACTCAAAATAGAGATGATAGCAATGAAGATAAAAACAAACTATGAAGAAGGAAACAACAGGAGAAAACAAACTCAAAATAGAGATGATAGCAATGAAGATTAAAACAAACGATGAAGAAGGAAACAACAGGAGAAAACAAACTCAAAATAGAGATGATAGCAATGAAGATTAAAACAAACTATGAAGAAGGAAACAACAGGAGAAAACAAACTCAAAATAGAGATGATAGCAAGGAAGATAAAAACAAACTATGAAGAAGGAAACAACATGGAGAAAACAAACTCAAAATAGAGTTGATAGCAATGAAGATTAAAACAAACTATGAAGGAAACAACCAGAGAAAACAAACTCAAAATAGAGATGAAAGCAATGAAGATTAAAACAAATATGAAGAAGGAAACAACAGGAGAAAACAAACTCAAAATAGAGATGATAGCAATGAAGATTAAAACAAACTATGAAGAAGGAAACAACAGGAGAAAACAAACTCAAAATAGAGATGATAGCAAGGAAGATAAAAACAAACTATGAAGAAGGAAACAACAGGAGAAAACAAACTCAAAATAGAGATGATAGCAAGGAAGATAAAAACAAACTATGAAGAAGGAAACAACAGGAGAAAACAAACTCAAAATAGAGATGACAGCAATGAAGATTAAAACAAACTATGAAGAAGGAAACAACAGGAGAAAACAAACTCAAAATAGAGATGATAGCAATGAAGATAAAAACAAACTATGAAGAAGGAAACAACAGGAGAAAACAAACTCAAAATAGAGATGACAGCAATGAAGATTAAAACAAACTATGAAGAAGGAAACAACAGGAGAAAACAAACTCAAAATAGAGATGATAGCAATGAAGATAAAAACAAACTATGAAGAAGGAAACAACAGGAGAAAACAAACTCAAAATAGAGATGACAGCAATGAAGATTAAAACAAACTATGAAGGAAACAACCAGAGAAAACAAACTCAAAATAGAGATGATAGCAATGAAGATTAAAACAAACTATGAAGAAGGAAACAACAGGAGAAAACAAACTCAAAATAGAGATGATAGCAATGAAGATAAAAACAAACTATGAAGAAGGAAACAACCGGAGAAAACAAACTCAAAATAGAGATGATAGCAAGGAAGATAAAAACAAACTATGAAGAAGGAAACAACCGGAGAAAACAAACTCAAAATAGAGATGATAGCAATGAAGATAAAAACAAACTATGAAGAAGGAAACAACAGGAGAAAACAAACTCAAAATAGAGATGATAGCAAGGAAGATAAAAACAAACTATGAAGAAGGAAACAACCAGAGAAAACAAACTCAAAATAGAGATGATAGCAAGGAAGATAAAAACAAACTATGAAGAAGGAAACAACCGGAGAAAACAAACTCAAAATAGAGATGACAGCAATGACGATAAAAACTAACTATGAAGAAGGAAACAACCGGAGAAAACAAACTCAAAATAGAGATGATAGCAATGAAGATAAAAACAAACTATGAAGAAGGAAACAACAGGAGAAAACAAACTCAAAATAGAGATGACAGCAATGAAGATAAAAACAAACTATGAAGAAGGAAACAACCGGAGAAAACAAACTCAAAATAGAGATGACAGCAATGAAGATTAAAAGAAACTATGAAGAAGGAAACAACAGGAGAAAACAAACTCAAAATAGAGATGACAGCAATGAAGATAAAAACAAACTATGAAGAAGGAAACAACAGGAGAAAACAAACTCAAAATAGAGATGATAGCAAGGAAGATTAAAAGAAACTATGAAGAAGGAAACAACAGGAGAAAACAAACTCAAAATAGAGATGATAGCAATGAAGATTAAAACAAACTATGAAGAAGGAAACAACAGGAGAAAACAAACTCAAAATAGAGATGATAGCAAGGAAGATAAAAACAAACTATGAAGAAGGAAACAACAGGAGAAAACAAACTCAAAATAGAGATGATAGCAAGGAAGATAAAAACAAACTACGAAGAAGGAAACAACAGGAGAAAACAAACTCAAAATAGAGATGATAGCAAGGAAGATAAAAACAAACTATGAAGAAGGAAACAACAGGAGAAAACAAACTCAAAATATAGATGATAGCAATGACGATAAAAACAAACTATGAAGAAGGAAACAACAGGAGAAAACAAACTCAAAATAGAGATGATAGCAAGGAAGATAAAAACAAACTATGAAGAAGGAAACAACCGGAGAAAACAAACTCAAAATAGAGATGATAGCAATGAAGATTAAAACAAACTATGAAGAAGGAAACAACAGGAGAAAACAAACTCAAAATAGAGATGATAGCAAGGAAGATAAAAACAAACTCTGAAGAAGGAAACAACCGGAGAAAACAAACTCAAAATAGAGATGATAGCAATGAAGATTAAAACAAACTATGAAGAAGGAAACAACAGGAGAAAACAAACTCAAAATAGAGATGATAGCAAGGAAGATAAAAACAAACTATGAAGAAGGAAACAACCGGAGAAAACAAACTCAAAATAGAGATGATAGCAAGGACGATTAAAAGAAACTATGAAGAAGGAAACAACAGGAGAAAACAAACTCAAATTAGAGATGATAGCAAGGAAGATAAAAACAAACTATGAAGAAGGAAACAACCGGAGAAAACAAACTCAAAATAGAGATGATAGCAAGGAAGATTAAAAGAAACTATGAAGAAGGAAACAACAGGAGAAAACAAACTCAAAATAGAGATGATAGCAAGGAAGATTAAAAGAAACTATGAAGAAGGAAACAACAGGAGAAAACAAACTCAAATTAGAGATGATAGCAAGGAAGATAAAAACAAACTATGAAGAAGGAAACAACCGGAGAAAACAAACTCAAAATAGAGATGACAGCAATGACGATAAAAACAAACTATGAAGAAGGAAACAACAGGAGAAAACAAACTCAAAATAGAGATGATAGCAATGAAGATTAAAACAAACTATGAAGAAGGAAACAACAGGAGAAAACAAACTCAAAATAGAGATGATAGCAAGGAAGATAAAAACAAACTATGAAGAAGGAAACAACCGGAGAAAACAAACTCAAAATAGAGATGATAGCAATGAAGATTAAAACAAACTATGAAGAAGGAAACAACAGGAGAAAACAAACTCAAAATAGAGATGATAGCAAGGAAGATAAAAACAAACTATGAAGAAGGAAACAACCGGAGAAAACAAACTCAAAATAGAGATGATAGCAATGAAGATAAAAACAAACTATGAAGAAGGAAACAACAGGAGAAAACAAACTCAAAATAGAGATGATAGCAATGAAGATTAAAACAAACTATGAAGAAGGAAACAACCGGAGAAAACAAACTCAAAATAGAGATGATAGCAATGAAGATTAAAACAAACTATGAAGGAAACAACCAGAGAAAACAAACTCAAAATAGAGATGATAGCAATGAAGATTAAAACAAATATGAAGAAGGAAACAACAGGAGAAAACAAACTCAAAATAGAGATGACAGCAAGGAAGATAAAAACAAACTATGAAGAAGGAAACAACCGGAGAAAACAAACTCAAAATAGAGATGATAGCAATGAAGATTAAAACAAACTATGAAGAAGGAAACAACAGGAGAAAACAAACTCAAAATAGAGATGATAGCAAGGAAGATAAAAACAAACTATGAAGAAGGAAACAACCGGAGAAAACAAACTCAAAATAGAGATGATAGCAATGAAGATAAAAACAAACTATGAAGAAGGAAACAACAGGAGAAAACAAACTCAAAATAGAGATGACAGCAATGAAGATTAAAACAAACTATGAAGGAAACAACCAGAGAAAACAAACTCAAAATAGAGATGATAGCAATGAAGGTTAAAACAAACTATGAAGAAGGAAACAACAGGAGAATACAAACTCAAAATAGAGATGATAGCAATGAAGATAAAAACAAACTATGAAGAAGGAAACAACCGGAGAAAACAAACTCAAAATAGAGATGATAGCAAGGAAGATAAAAACAAACTATGAAGAAGGAAACAACCGGAGAAAACAAACTCAAAATAGAGATGATAGCAATGAAGATAAAAACAAACTATGAAGAAGGAAACAACAGGAGAAAACAAACTCAAAATGGAGATGTTGGCAAGGAAGATAAAAACAAACTATGAAGAAGGAAACAACCGGAGAAAACAAACTCAAGATAGAGATGATAGCAATGAAGATAAAAACAAACTATGAAGAAGGAAACAACAGGAGAAAACAAACTCAAAATAGAGATGATAGCAAGGAAGATAAAAACTAACTATGAAGAAGGAAACAACCGGAGAAAACAAACTCAAAATAGAGATGATAGCAATGAAGATAAAAACAAACTATGAAGAAGGAAACAACAGGAGAAAACAAACTCAAAATAGAGATGATAGCAAGGAAGATAAAAACAAACTATGAAGAAGGAAACAACCGGAGAAAACAAACTCAAAATAGAGATGATAGCAATGAAGATTAAAACAAACTATGAAGAAGGAAACAACAGGAGAAAACAAACTCAAAATAGAGATGATAGCAAGGAAGATAAAAACAAACTATGAAGAAGGAAACAACTGGAGAAAAGAAACTCAAAATAGAGATGATAGCAATGAAGATAAAAACAAACTATGAAGAAGGAAACAACAGGAGAAAACAAACTCAAAATAGAGATGATAGCAATGAAGATTAAAACAAACTATGAAGAAGGAAACAACCGGAGAAAACAAACTCAAAATAGAGATGATAGCAATGAAGATAAAAACAAACTATGAAGAAGGAAACAACAGGAGAAAACAAACTCAAAATAGAGATGATAGCAATGAAGATAAAAACAAACTATGAAGAAGGAAACAACCGGAGAAAACAAACTCAAAATAGAGATGATAGCAATGAAGATAAAAACAAACTATGAAGAAGGAAACAACAGGAGAAAACAAACTCAAAATAGAGATGATAGCAATGAAGATTAAAACAAACGATGAAGAAGGAAACAACAGGAGAAAACAAACTCAAAATAGAGATGATAGCAATGAAGATTAAAACAAACTATGAAGAAGGAAACAACAGGAGAAAACAAACTCAAAATAGAGATGATAGCAAGGAAGATAAAAACAAACTATGAAGAAGGAAACAACATGGAGAAAACAAACTCAAAATAGAGTTGATAGCAATGAAGATTAAAACAAACTATGAAGGAAACAACCAGAGAAAACAAACTCAAAATAGAGATGAAAGCAATGAAGATTAAAACAAATATGAAGAAGGAAACAACAGGAGAAAACAAACTCAAAATAGAGATGATAGCAATGAAGATTAAAACAAACTATGAAGAAGGAAACAACAGGAGAAAACAAACTCAAAATAGAGATGATAGCAAGGAAGATAAAAACAAACTATGAAGAAGGAAACAACAGGAGAAAACAAACTCAAAATAGAGATGATAGCAAGGAAGATAAAAACAAACTATGAAGAAGGAAACAACAGGAGAAAACAAACTCAAAATAGAGATGACAGCAATGAAGATTAAAACAAACTATGAAGAAGGAAACAACAGGAGAAAACAAACTCAAAATAGAGATGATAGCAATGAAGATAAAAACAAACTATGAAGAAGGAAACAACAGGAGAAAACAAACTCAAAATAGAGATGACAGCAATGAAGATTAAAACAAACTATGAAGAAGGAAACAACAGGAGAAAACAAACTCAAAATAGAGATGATAGCAATGAAGATAAAAACAAACTATGAAGAAGGAAACAACAGGAGAAAACAAACTCAAAATAGAGATGACAGCAATGAAGATTAAAACAAACTATGAAGGAAACAACCAGAGAAAACAAACTCAAAATAGAGATGATAGCAATGAAGATTAAAACAAACTATGAAGAAGGAAACAACAGGAGAAAACAAACTCAAAATAGAGATGATAGCAATGAAGATAAAAACAAACTATGAAGAAGGAAACAACCGGAGAAAACAAACTCAAAATAGAGATGATAGCAAGGAAGATAAAAACAAACTATGAAGAAGGAAACAACCGGAGAAAACAAACTCAAAATAGAGATGATAGCAATGAAGATAAAAACAAACTATGAAGAAGGAAACAACAGGAGAAAACAAACTCAAAATAGAGATGATAGCAAGGAAGATAAAAACAAACTATGAAGAAGGAAACAACCAGAGAAAACAAACTCAAAATAGAGATGATAGCAAGGAAGATAAAAACAAACTATGAAGAAGGAAACAACCGGAGAAAACAAACTCAAAATAGAGATGACAGCAATGACGATAAAAACAAACTATGAAGAAGGAAACAACAGGAGAAAACAAACTCAAAATAGAGATGATAGCAATGAAGATTAAAACAAACTATGAAGAAGGAAACAACAGGAGAAAACAAACTCAAAATAGAGATGATAGCAAGGAAGATAAAAACAAACTATGAAGAAGGAAACAACCGGAGAAAACAAACTCAAAATAGAGATGATAGCAATGAAGATAAAAACAAACTATGAAGAAGGAAACAACCGGAGAAAACAAACTCAAAATAGAGATGATAGCAATGAAGATAAAAACAAACTATGAAGAAGGAAACAACAGGAGAAAACAAACTCAAAATAGAGATGATAGCAATGAAGATTAAAACAAACTATGAAGAAGGAAACAACCGGAGAAAACAAACTCAAAATAGAGATGATAGCAATGAAGATTAAAACAAACTATGAAGGAAACAACCAGAGAAAACAAACTCAAAATAGAGATGATAGCAATGAAGATTAAAACAAATATGAAGAAGGAAACAACAGGAGAAAACAAACTCAAAATAGAGATGATAGCAATGAAGATTAAAACAAACTATGAAGAAGGAAACAACAGGAGAAAACAAACTCAAAATAGAGATGATAGCAAGGAAGATAAAAACAAACTATGAAGAAGGAAACAACCGGAGAAAACAAACTCAAAATAGAGATGATAGCAATGAAGATAAAAACAAACTATGAAGAAGGAAACAACAGGAGAAAACAAACTCAAAATAGAGATGACAGCAATGAAGATTAAAACAAACTATGAAGGAAACAACCAGAGAAAACAAACTCAAAATAGAGATGATAGCAATGAAGATTAAAACAAACTATGAAGAAGGAAACAACCGGAGAAAACAAACTCAAAATAGAGATGATAGCAATGAAGATAAAAACAAACTATGAAGAAGGAAACAACAGGAGAAAACAAACTCAAAATAGAGATGATAGCAATGAAGATTAAAACAAACTATGAAGAAGGAAACAACCGGAGAAAACAAACTCAAAATAGAGATGATAGCAATGAAGATTAAAACAAACTATGAAGGAAACAACCAGAGAAAACAAACTCAAAATAGAGATGATAGCAATGAAGATTAAAACAAATATGAAGAAGGAAACAACAAGAGAAAACAAACTCAAAATAGAGATGATAGCAATGAAGATTAAAACAAACTATGAAGAAGGAAACAACAGGAGAAAACAAACTCAAAATAGAGATGATAGCAAGGAAGATAAAAACAAACTATGAAGAAGGAAACAACCGGAGAAAACAAACTCAAAATAGAGATGATAGCAATGAAGATAAAAACAAACTATGAAGAAGGAAACAACAGGAGAAAACAAACTCAAAATAGAGATGACAGCAATGAAGATTAAAACAAACTATGAAGGAAACAACCAGAGAAAACAAACTCAAAATAGGGATGATAGCAATGAAGATTAAAACAAACTATGAAGAAGGAAACAACAGGAGAAAACAAACTCAAAATAGAGATGATAGCAATGAAGATAAAAACAAACTATGAAGAAGGAAACAACCGGAGAAAACAAACTCAAAATAGAGATGATAGCAATGAAGATTAAAACAAACTATGAAGAAGGAAACAACAGGAGAAAACAAACTCAAAATAGAGATGATAGCAAGGAAGATAAAAACAAACTATGAAGAAGGAAACAACCGGAGAAAAGAAACTCAAAATAGAGATGATAGCAATGAAGATAAAAACAAACTATGAAGAAGGAAACAACAGGAGAAAACAAACTCAAAATAGAGATGATAGCAATGAAGATAAAAACAAACTATGAAGAAGGAAACAACCGGAGAAAACAAACTCAAAATAGAGATGATAGCAAGGAAGATAAAAACTAACTATGAAGAAGGAAACAACCGGAGAAAACAAACTCAAAATAGAGATGACAGCAATGAAGATTAAAAGAAACTATGAAGAAGGAAACAACAGGAGAAAACAAACTCAAAATAGAGATGACAGCAATGAAGATAAAAACAAACTATGAAGAAGGAAACAACAGGAGAAAACAAACTCAAAATAGAGATGATAGCAAGGAAGATTAAAAGAAACTATGAAGAAGGAAACAACAGGAGAAAACAAACTCAAAATAGAGATGATAGCAATGAAGATTAAAACAAACTATGAAGAAGGAAACAACAGGAGAAAACAAACTCAAAATAGAGATGATAGCAATGACGATTAAAACAAACTATGAAGAAGGAAACAACAGGAGAAAACAAACTCAAAATAGAGATGATAGCAAGGTAGATAAAAACAAACTATGAAGAAGGAAACAACAGGAGAAAACAAACTCAAAATAGAGATGATAGCAAGGAAGATAAAAACAAACTATGAAGAAGGAAACAACAGGAGAAAACAAACTCAAAATAGAGATGATAGCAAGGAAGATAAAAACAAACTATGAAGAAGGAAACAACCGGAGAAAACAAACTCAAAATAGAGATGATAGCTAGGAAGATTAAAAGAAACTATGAAGAAGGAAACAACCGGAGAAAACAAACTCAAAATAGAGATGATAGCAAGGAAGATTAAAAGAAACTATGAAGAAGGAAACAACCGGAGAAAACAAACTCAAAATAGAGATGATAGCAATGAAGATAAAAACAAACTATGAAGAAGGAAACAACAGGAGAAAACAAACTCAAAATAGAGATGATAGCAAGGAAGATAAAAACAAACTATGAAGAAGGAAACAACCGGAGAAAACAAACTCAAAATAGAGATGATAGCAAGGAAGATTAAAAGAAACTATGAAGAAGGAAACAACCGGAGAAAACAAACTCAAAATAGAGATGATAGCAAGGAAGATAAAAACAAACTATGAAGAAGGAAACAACCGGAGAAAACAAACTCAAAATAGAGATGATAGCAAGGAAGATTAAAAGAAACTATGAAGAAGGAAACAACCGGAGAAAACAAACTCAAAATAGAGATGATAGCAATGAAGATTAAAACAAGCTATGAAGAAGGAAACAACAGGAGAAAACAAACTCAAAATAGAGATGATAGCAATGAAGATAAAAACAAACTATGAAGAAGGAAACAACCGGAGAAAACAAACTGAAAATAGAGATGACAGCAATGAAGATAAAAACAAATTATGAAGAAGGAAACAACCGGAGAAAACAAACTCAAAATAGAGATGATAGCAAGGAAGATAAAAACAAACTATGAAGAAGGAAACAACAGGACAAAACAAACTCAAAATAGAGATGATAGCAATGAAGATAAAAACAAACTATGAAGAAGGAAACAACAGGAGAAAACAAACTCAAAATATAGATGATAGCAATGACGATAAAAACAAACTATGAAGAAGGAAACAACAGGAGAAAACAAACTCAAAATAGAGATGATAGCAAGGAAGATAAAAACAAACTATGAAGAAGGAAACAACAGGAGAAAACAAACTCAAAATAGAGATGATAGCAAGGAAGATAAAAACAAACTATGAAGAAGGAAACAACTGGAGAAAACAAACTCAAAATAGAGATGATAGCAATGAAGATTAAAACAAACTATGAAGAAGGAAACAACCGGAGAAAACAAACTCAAAATAGAGATGATAGCAAGGAAGATAAAAACAAACTATGAAGAAGGAAACAACCGGAGAAAACAAACTCAAAATAGAGATGATAGCAAGGAAGATAAAAACAAACTATGAAGAAGGAAACAACCGGAGAAAACAAACTCAAAATAGAGATGATAGCAATGAAGATTAAAACAAACTATGAAGAAGGAAACAACAGGAGAAAACAAACTCAAAATAGAGATGATAGCAAGGAAGATAAAAACAAACTATGAAGAAGGAAACAACCGGAGAAAACAAACTCAAAATAGAGATGATAGCAAGGACGATTAAAAGAAACTATGAAGAAGGAAACAACAGGAGAAAACAAACTCAAATTAGAGATGATAGCAAGGAAGATAAAAACAAACTATGAAGAAGGAAACAACCGGAGAAAACAAACTCAAAATAGAGATGATAGCAAGGAAGATTAAAAGAAACTATGAAGAAGGAAACAACAGGAGAAAACAAACTCAAAATAGAGATGATAGCAAGGAAGATTAAAAGAAACTATGAAGAAGGAAACAACAGGAGAAAACAAACTCAAATTAGAGATGATAGCAAGGAAGATAAAAACAAACTATGAAGAAGGAAACAACCGGAGAAAACAAACTCAAAATAGAGATGACAGCAATGACGATAAAAACAAACTATGAAGAAGGAAACAACAGGAGAAAACAAACTCAAAATAGAGATGATAGCAATGAAGATTAAAACAAACTATGAAGAAGGAAACAACCAGAGAAAACAAACTCAAAATAGAGATGATAGCAATGAAGATTAAAACAAACTATGAAGAAGGAAACAACAGGAGAAAACAAACTCAAAATAGAGATGATAGCAAGGAAGATAAAAACAAACTATGAAGAAGGAAACAACCGGAGAAAACAAACTCAAAATAGAGATGATAGCAATGAAGATAAAAACAAACTATGAAGAAGGAAACAACAGGAGAAAACAAACTCAAAATAGAGATGATAGCAATGAAGATTAAAACAAACTATGAAGAAGGAAACAACCGGAGAAAACAAACTCAAAATAGAGATGATAGCAATGAAGATTAAAACAAACTATGAAGGAAACAACCAGAGAAAACAAACTCAAAATAGAGATGATAGCAATGAAGATTAAAACAAATATGAAGAAGGAAACAACAGGAGAAAACAAACTCAAAATAGAGATGATAGCAATGAAGATTAAAACAAACTATGAAGAAGGAAACAACAGGAGAAAACAAACTCAAAATAGAGATGATAGCAAGGAAGATAAAAACAAACTATGAAGAAGGAAACAACCGGAGAAAACAAACTCAAAATAGAGATGATAGCAATGAAGATAAAAACAAACTATGAAGAAGGAAACAACAGGAGAAAACAAACTCAAAATAGAGATGACAGCAATGAAGATTAAAACAAACTATGAAGGAAACAACCAGAGAAAACAAACTCAAAATAGGGATGATAGCAATGAAGATTAAAACAAACTATGAAGAAGGAAACAACAGGAGAAAACAAACTCAAAATAGAGATGATAGCAATGAAGATAAAAACAAACTATGAAGAAGGAAACAACCGGAGAAAACAAACTAAAAATAGAGATGATAGCAAGGAAGATAAAAACAAACTATGAAGAAGGAAACAACCGGAGAAAACAAACTCAAAATAGAGATGATAGCAATGAAGATAAAAACAAACTATGAAGAAGGAAACAACCGGAGAAAACAAACTCAAAATAGAGATGACAGCAATGAAGATTAAAAGAAACTATGAAGAAGGAAACAACAGGAGAAAACAAACTCAAAATAGAGATGACAGCAATGAAGATAAAAACAAACTATGAAGAAGGAAACAACAGGAGAAAACAAACTCAAAATAGAGATGATAGCAAGGAAGATTAAAAGAAACTATGAAGAAGGAAACAACAGGAGAAAACAAACTCAAAATAGAGATGATAGCAATGAAGATTAAAACAAACTATGAAGAAGGAAACAACAGGAGAAAACAAACTCAAAATAGAGATGATAGCAATGACGATTAAAACAAACTATGAAGAAGGAAACAACAGGAGAAAACAAACTCAAAATAGAGATGATAGCAAGGAAGATAAAAACAAACTATGAAGAAGGAAACAACCGGAGAAAACAAACTCAAAATAGAGATGATAGCAAGGAAGATTAAAAGAAACTATGAAGAAGGAAACAACCGGAGAAAACAAACTCAAAATAGAGATGATAGCAAGGAAGATTAAAAGAAACTATGAAGAAGGAAACAACCGGAGAAAACAAACTCAAAATAGAGATGATAGCAATGAAGATAAAAACAAACTATGAAGAAGGAAACAACAGGAGAAAACAAACTCAAAATAGAGATGATAGCAAGGAAGATAAAAACAAACTATGAAGAAGGAAACAACCGGAGAAAACAAACTCAAAATAGAGATGATAGCAAGGAAGATTAAAAGAAACTATGAAGAAGGAAACAACCGGAGAAAACAAACTCAAAATAGAGATGATAGCAAGGAAGATAAAAACAAACTATGAAGAAGGAAACAACCGGAGAAAACAAACTCAAAATAGAGATGATAGCAAGGAAGATTAAAAGAAACTATGAAGAAGGAAACAACCGGAGAAAACAAACTCAAAATAGAGATGATAGCAATGAAGATTAAAACAAACTATGAAGAAGGAAACAACAGGAGAAAACAAACTCAAAATAGAGATGATAGCAATGAAGATAAAAACAAACTATGAAGAAGGAAACAACTGGAGAAAACAAACTGAAAATAGAGATGACAGCAATGAAGATAAAAACAAACTATGAAGAAGGAAACAACCGGAGAAAACAAACTCAAAATAGAGATGATAGCAAGGAAGATAAAAACAAACTATGAAGAAGGAAACAACAGGACAAAACAAACTCAAAATAGAGATGATAGCAATGAAGATAAAAACAAACTATGAAGAAGGAAACAACATAAAAACAAACTATGAAGAAGGAAACAACAGGAGAAAACAAACTCAAAATAGAGATGATAGCAAGGAAGATAAAAACAAACTATGAAGAAGGAAACAACATAAAAACAAACTATGAAGAAGGAAACAACAGGAGAAAACAAACTCAAAATAGAGATGATAGCAATGAAGATTAAAACAAACTATGAAGAAGGAAACAACCGGAGAAAACAAACTCAAAATAGAGATGATAGCAATGAAGATAAAAACAAACTATGAAGAAGGAAACAACCGGAGAAAACAAACTGAAAATAGAGATGACAGCAATGAAGATAAAAACAAACTATGAAGAAGGAAACAACCGGAGAAAACAAACTCAAAATAGAGATGATAGCAAGGAAGATAAAAACAAACTATGAAGAAGGAAACAACCGGAGAAAACAAACTCGAAATAGAGATGATAGCAATGAAGATTAAAAAAAACTATGAAGAAGGAAACAACCGGAGAAAACAAACTCGAAATTGAGATGATAGCAAGGAAGATAAAAACAAACTATGAAGAAGGAAACAACAGGAGAAAACAAACTCAAAATAGAGATGATAGCAAGGAAGATAAAAACAAACTATGAAGAAGGAAACAACCGGAGAAAACAAACTCAAAATAGAGATGATAGCAATGAAGATAAAAAAAAACTATGAAGAAGGAAACAACCGGAGAAAACAAACTCGAAATAGAGATGATAGCAAGGAAGATAAAAACAAACTATGAAGAAGGAAACAACCGGAGAAAACAAACTCAAAATAGAGATGATAGCAATGACGATAAAAACAAACTATGAAGAAGGAAACAACCGGAGAAAACAAACTCAAAATAGAGATGATAGCAATGAAGATAAAAACAAACTATGAAGAAGGAAACAACAGGAGAAAACAAACTCAAAATAGAGATGATAGCAATGAAGATAAAAACAAACTATGAAGAAGGAAACAACAGGAGAAAACAAACTCAAAATAGAGATGATAGCAATGAAGATTAAAACAAACTATGAAGAAGGAAACAACAGGAGAAAACAAACTCAAAATAGAGATGATAGCAATGACGATAAAAACAAACTATGAAGAAGGAAACAACCAGAGAAAACAAACTCAAAATAGAGATGATAGCAATGAAGATAAAAACAAACTATGAAGAAGGAAACAACCGGAGAAAACAAACTCAAAATAGAGATGATAGCAATGACGATAAAAACAAACTATGAAGAAGGAAACAACCGGAGAAAACAAACTCAAAATAGAGATGATAGCAATGAAGATAAAAACAAACTATGAAGAAGGAAACAACAGGAGAAAACAAACTCAAAATAGAGATGATAGCAATGAAGATAAAAACAAACTATGAAGAAGGAAACAACAGGAGAAAACAAACTCAAAATAGAGATGATAGCAATGAAGATTAAAACAAACTATGAAGAAGGAAACAACAGGAGAAAACAAACTCAAAATAGAGATGATAGCAATGACGATAAAAACAAACTATGAAGAAGGAAACAACCAGAGAAAACAAACTCAAAATAGAGATGATAGCAATGAAGATAAAAACAAACTATGAAGAAGGAAACAACCGGAGAAAACAAACTCAAAATAGAGATGATAGCAAAGAAGATAAAAACAAACTATGAAGAAGGAAACAACAGGAGAAAACAAACTCAAAATAGAGATGATAGCAAGGAAGATAAAAACAAACTATGAAGAAGGAAACAACAGGAGAAAACAAACTCAAAATAGAGATGATAGCAATGACGATAAAAACAAACTATGAAGAAGGAAACAACCGGAGAAAACAAACTCAAATTAGAGATGATAGCAATGAAGATTAAAACAAACTATGAAGAAGGAAACAACCGGAGAAAACAAACTCAAAATAGAGATGACAGCAAGGAAGATAAAAACAAACTATGAAGAAGGAAACAACAGGAGAAAACAAACTCAAAATAGAGATGACAGCAAGGAAGATAAAAACAAACTATGAAGAAGGAAACAACCGGAGAAAACAAACTCAAAATAGAGATGATAGCAAGGAAGATTAAAACAAACTATGAAGAAGGAAACAACAGGAGAAAACAAACTCAAAATAGAGATGACAGCAAGGAAGATAAAAACAAACTATGAAGAAGGAAACAACCGGAGAAAACAAACTCAAAATAGAGATGATAGCAATGAAGATAAAAACAAACTATGAAGAAGGAAACAACCGGAGAAAACAAACTCAAAATAGAGATGATAGCAATGAAGATAAAAACAAACTATGAAGAAGGAAACAACCGGAGAAAACAAACTCAAAATAGAGATGATAGCAAGGAAGATAAAAACAAACTATGAAGAAGGAAACAACAGGAGAAAACAAACTCAAAATAGAGATGATAGCAAGGAAGATAAAAACAAACTATGAAGAAGGAAACAACAGGAGAAAACAAACTCAAAATAGAGATGATAGCAAGGAAGATAAAAACAAACTATGAAGAAGGAAACAACAGGAGAAAACAAACTCAAAATAGAGATGATAGCAATGACGATAAAAACAAACTATGAAGAAGGAAACAACCGGAGAAAACAAACTCAAAATAGAGATGATAGCAATGACGATAAAAACAAACTATGAAGAAGGAAACAACAGGAGAAAACAAACTCAAAATAGAGATGATAGCAATGAAGATAAAAACAAACTATGAAGAAGGAAACAACAGGAGAAAACAAACTCAAAATAGAGATGATAGCAAGGAAGATAAACACAAACTACGAAGAAGGAAACAACAGGAGAAAACAAACTCAAATTAGAGATGACAGCAAGGAAGATAAAAACAAACTATGAAGAAGGAAACAACAGGAGAAAACAAACTCAAAATAGAGATGATAGCAATGAAGATTAAAACAAACTATGAAGAAGGAAACAACAGGAGAAAACAAACTCAAAATAGAGATGACAGCAATGAAGATAAAAACAAACTATGAAGAAGGAAACAACAGGAGAAAACAAACTCAAAATAGAGATGATAGCAATGAAGATAAAAACAAACTATGAAGAAGGAAACAACCGGAGAAAACAAACTCAAATTAGAGATGATAGCAAGGAAGATAAAAACAAACTATGAAGAAGGAAACAACAGGAGAAAACAAACTCAAAATAGAGATGACAGCAAGGAAGATAAAAACAAACTATGAAGAAGGAAACAACCGGAGAAAACAAACTCAAAATAGAGATGATAGCAATGAAGATAAAAACAAACTATGAAGAAGGAAACAACCGGAGAAAACAAACTCAAAATAGAGATGATAGCAATGAAGATAAAAACAAACTATGAAGAAGGAAACAACAGGAGAAAACAAACTCAAAATAGAGATGATAGCAATGAAGATAAAAACAAACTATGAAGAAGGAAACAACAGGAGAAAACAAACTCAAAATAGAGATGATAGCAAGGAAGATAAAAACAAACTATGAAGAAGGAAACAACCAGAGAAAACAAACTCAAAATAGAGATGATAGCAAGGAAGATTAAAAGAAACTATGAAGAAGGAAACAACCGGAGAAAACAAACTCAAAATAGAGATGATAGCAAGGAAGATTAAAAGAAACTATGAAGAAGGAAACAACCGGAGAAAACAAACTCAAAATAGAGATGATAGCAATGAAGATAAAAACAAACTATGAAGAAGGAAACAACAGGAGAAAACAAACTCAAAATAGAGATGATAGCAAGGAAGATAAAAACAAACTATGAAGAAGGAAACAACCGGAGAAAACAAACTCAAAATAGAGATGATAGCAAGGAAGATTAAAAGAAACTATGAAGAAGGAAACAACCGGAGAAAACAAACTCAAAATAGAGATGATACCAATGAAGATAAAAACAAACTATGAAGAAGGAAACAACAGGAGAAAACAAACTCAAAATAGAGATGATAGCAAGGAAGATAAAAACAAACTATGAAGAAGGAAACAACCGGAGAAAACAAACTCAAAATAGAGATGATAGCAAGGAAGATTAAAAGAAACTATGAAGAAGGAAACAACCGGAGAAAACAAACTCAAAATAGAGATGATAGCAAGGAAGATAAAAACAAACTATGAAGAAGGAAACAACCGGAGAAAACAAACTCAAAATAGAGATGATAGCAAGGAAGATTAAAAGAAACTATGAAGAAGGAAACAACCGGAGAAAACAAACTCAAAATAGAGATGATAGCAATGAAGATTAAAACAAACTATGAAGAAGGAAACAACAGGAGAAAACAAACTCAAAATAGAGATGATAGCAATGAAGATAAAAACAAACTATGAAGAAGGAAACAACCGGAGAAAACAAACTGAAAATAGAGATGACAGCAATGAAGATAAAAACAAACTATGAAGAAGGAAACAACCGGAGAAAACAAACTCAAAATAGAGATGATAGCAAGGAAGATAAAAACAAACTATGAAGAAGGAAACAACAGGACAAAACAAACTCAAAATAGAGATGATAGCAATGAAGATAAAAACAAACTATGAAGAAGGAAACAACATAAAAACAAACTATGAAGAAGGAAACAACAGGAGAAAACAAACTCAAAATAGAGATGATAGCAAGGAAGATAAAAACAAACTATGAAGAAGGAAACAACATAAAAACAAACTATGAAGAAGGAAACAACAGGAGAAAACAAACTCAAAATAGAGATGATAGCAATGAAGATTAAAACAAACTATGAAGAAGGAAACAACCGGAGAAAACAAACTCAAAATAGAGATGATAGCAATGAAGATAAAAACAAACTATGAAGAAGGAAACAACCGGAGAAAACAAACTGAAAATAGAGATGACAGCAATGAAGATAAAAACAAACTATGAAGAAGGAAACAACCGGAGAAAACAAACTCAAAATAGAGATGATAGCAAGGAAGATAAAAACAAACTATGAAGAAGGAAACAACCGGAGAAAACAAACTCGAAATAGAGATGATAGCAATGAAGATTAAAAAAAACTATGAAGAAGGAAACAACCGGAGAAAACAAACTCGAAATAGAGATGATAGCAAGGAAGATAAAAACAAACTATGAAGAAGGAAACAACAGGAGAAAACAAACTCAAAATAGAGATGATAGCAAGGAAGATAAAAACAAACTATGAAGAAGGAAACAACCGGAGAAAACAAACTCAAAATAGAGATGATAGCAATGAAGATAAAAAAAACTATGAAGAAGGAAACAACCGGAGAAAACAAACTCGAAATAGAGATGATAGCAAGGAAGATAAAAACAAACTATGAAGAAGGAAACAACCGGAGAAAACAAACTCAAAATAGAGATGATAGCAATGACGATAAAAACAAACTATGAAGAAGGAAACAACCGGAGAAAACAAACTCAAAATAGAGATGATAGCAATGAAGATAAAAACAAACTATGAAGAAGGAAACAACAGGAGAAAACAAACTCAAAATAGAGATGATAGCAATGAAGATAAAAACAAACTATGAAGAAGGAAACAACAGGAGAAAACAAACTCAAAATAGAGATGATAGCAATGAAGATTAAAACAAACTATGAAGAAGGAAACAACAGGAGAAAACAAACTCAAAATAGAGATGATAGCAATGAAGATTAAAACAAACTATGAAGAAGGAAACAACAGGAGAAAACAAACTCAAAATAGAGATGATAGCAATGACGATAAAAACAAACTATGAAGAAGGAAACAACCAGAGAAAACAAACTCAAAATAGAGATGATAGCAATGAAGATAAAAACAAACTATGAAGAAGGAAACAACCGGAGAAAACAAACTCAAAATAGAGATGATAGCAAAGAAGATAAAAACAAACTATGAAGAAGGAAACAACAGGAGAAAACAAACTCAAAATAGAGATGATAGCAAGGAAGATAAAAACAAACTATGAAGAAGGAAACAACAGGAGAAAACAAACTCAAAATAGAGATGATAGCAATGACGATAAAAACAAACTATGAAGAAGGAAACAACCGGAGAAAACAAACTCAAATTAGAGATGTAAGCAATGAAGATTAAAACAAACTATGAAGAAGGAAACAACCGGAGAAAACAAACTCAAAATAGAGATGACAGCAAGGAAGATAAAAACAAACTATGAAGAAGGAAACAACAGGAGAAAACAAACTCAAAATAGAGATGACAGCAAGGAAGATAAAAACAAACTATGAAGAAGGAAACAACCGGAGAAAACAAACTCAAAATAGAGATGATAGCAAGGAAGATAAAAACAAACTACGAAGAAGGAAACAACAGGAGAAAACAAACTGAAAATAGAGATGACAGCAATGAAGATAAAAACAAACTATGAAGAAGGAAACAACCGGAGAAAACAAACTCAAAATAGAGATGATAGCAAGGAAGATAAAAACAAACTATGAAGAAGGAAACAACAGGACAAAACAAACTCAAAATAGAGATGATAGCAATGAAGATAAAAACAAACTATGAAGAAGGAAACAACATAAAAACAAACTATGAAGAAGGAAACAACAGGAGAAAACAAACTCAAAATAGAGATGATAGCAAGGAAGATAAAAACAAACTATGAAGAAGGAAACAACATAAAAACAAACTATGAAGAAGGAAACAACAGGAGAAAACAATCTCAAAATAGAGATGATAGCAATGAAGATTAAAACAAACTATGAAGAAGGAAACAACCGGAGAAAACAAACTCAAAATAGAGATGATAGCAATGAAGATAAAAACAAACTATGAAGAAGGAAACAACCGGAGAAAACAAACTGAAAATAGAGATGACAGCAATGAAGATAAAAACAAACTATGAAGAAGGAAACAACCGGAGAAAACAAACTCAAAATAGAGATGATAGCAAGGAAGATAAAAACAAACTATGAAGAAGGAAACAACCGGAGAAAACAAACTCGAAATAGAGATGATAGCAATGAAGATTAAAAAAAACTATGAAGAAGGAAACAACCGGAGAAAACAAACTCGAAATAGAGATGATAGCAAGGAAGATAAAAACAAACTATGAAGAAGGAAACAACAGGAGAAAACAAACTCAAAATAGAGATGATAGCAAGGAAGATAAAAACAAACTATGAAGAAGGAAACAACCGGAGAAAACAAACTCAAAATAGAGATGATAGCAATGAAGATAAAAAAAAACTATGAAGAAGGAAACAACCGGAGAAAACAAACTCGAAATAGAGATGATAGCAAGGAAGATAAAAACAAACTATGAAGAAGGAAACAACCAGAGAAAACAAACTCAAAATAGAGATGATAGCAATGACGATAAAAACAAACTATGAAGAAGGAAACAACCGGAGAAAACAAACTCAAAATAGAGATGATAGCAATGAAGATAAAAACAAACTATGAAGAAGGAAACAACAGGAGAAAACAAACTCAAAATAGAGATGATAGCAATGAAGATAAAAACAAACTATGAAGAAGGAAACAACAGGAGAAAACAAACTCAAAATAGAGATGATAGCAATGAAGATTAAAACAAACTATGAAGAAGGAAACAACAGGAGAAAACAAACTCAAAATAGAGATGATAGCAATGAAGATTAAAACAAACTATGAAGAAGGAAACAACAGGAGAAAACAAACTCAAAATAGAGATGATAGCAATGACGATAAAAACAAACTATGAAGAAGGAAACAACCAGAGAAAACAAACTCAAAATAGAGATGATAGCAATGAAGATAAAAACAAACTATGAAGAAGGAAACAACCGGAGAAAACAAACTCAAAATAGAGATGATAGCAAAGAAGATAAAAACAAACTATGAAGAAGGAAACAACAGGAGAAAACAAACTCAAAATAGAGATGATAGCAAGGAAGATAAAAACAAACTATGAAGAAGGAAACAACAGGAGAAAACAAACTCAAAATAGAGATGATAGCAATGACGATAAAAACAAACTATGAAGAAGGAAACAACCGGAGAAAACAAACTCAAATTAGAGATGATAGCAATGAAGATTAAAACAAACTATGAAGAAGGAAACAACCGGAGAAAACAAACTCAAAATAGAGATGACAGCAAGGAAGATAAAAACAAACTATGAAGAAGGAAACAACAGGAGAAAACAAACTCAAAATAGAGATGACAGCAAGGAAGATAAAAACAAACTATGAAGAAGGAAACAACCGGAGAAAACAAACTCAAAATAGAGATGATAGCAAGGAAGATTAAAACAAACTATGAAGAAGGAAACAACAGGAGAAAACAAACTCAAAATAGAGATGACAGCAAGGAAGATAAAAACAAACTATGAAGAAGGAAACAACCGGAGAAAACAAACTCAAAATAGAGATGATAGCAATGAAGATAAAAAGAAACTATGAAGAAGGAAACAACAGGAGAAAACAAACTCAAAATAGAGATGATAGCAAGGAAGATAAAAACAAACTATGAAGAAGGAAACAACAGGAGAAAACAAACTCAAATTAGAGATGATAGCAATGACGATAAAAACAAACTATGAAGAAGGAAACAACCAGAGAAAACAAACTCAAAATAGAGATGATAGCAATGAAGATAAAAACAAACTATGAAGAAGGAAACAACCGGAGAAAACAAACTCAAAATAGAGATGATAGCAAGGAAGATAAAAACAAACTATGAAGAAGGAAACAACAGGAGAAAACAAACTCAAAATAGAGATGATAGCAAGGAAGATAAAAACAAACTATGAAGAAGGAAACAACAGGAGAAAACAAACTCAAAATAGAGATGATAGCAAGGAAGATAAAAACAAACTATGAAGAAGGAAACAACAGGAGAAAACAAACTCAAAATAGAGATGTAAGCAATGACGATAAAAACAAACTATGAAGAAGGAAACAACCGGAGAAAACAAACTCAAAATAGAGATGATAGCAATGACGATAAAAACAAACTATGAAGAAGGAAACAACAGGAGAAAACAAACTCAAAATAGAGATGATAGCAATGAAGATAAAAACAAACTATGAAGAAGGAAACAACAGGAGAAAACAAACTCAAAATAGAGATGATAGCAAGGAAGATAAACACAAACTACGAAGAAGGAAACAACAGGAGAAAACAAACTCAAATTAGAGATGACAGCAAGGAAGATAAAAACAAACTATGAAGAAGGAAACAACAGGAGAAAACAAACTCAAAATAGAGATGATAGCAATGAAGATTAAAACAAACTATGAAGAAGGAAACAACAGGAGAAAACAAACTCAAAATAGAGATGACAGCAATGAAGATAAAAACAAACTATGAAGAAGGAAGCAACAGGAGAAAACAAACTCAAAATAGAGATGATAGCAATGAAGATAAAAACAAACTATGAAGAAGGAAACAACCGGAGAAAACAAACTCAAATTAGAGATGATAGCAAGGAAGATAAAAACAAACTATGAAGAAGGAAACAACAGGAGAAAACAAACTCAAAATAGAGATGATAGCAATGAAGATTAAAACAAACTATGAAGAAGGAAACAACAGGAGAAAACAAACTCAAAATAGAGATGATAGCAATGAAGATTAAAACAAACTATGAAGAAGGAAACAACAGGAGAAAACAAACTCAAAATAGAGATGACAGCAAGGAAGATAAAAACAAACTATGAAGAAGGAAACAACAGGAGAAAACAAACTCAAAATAGAGATGATAGCAATGAAGATTAAAACAAACTATGAAGAAGGAAACAACAGGAGAAAACAAACTCAAAATAGAGATGATAGCAAGGAAGATAAAAACAAACTATGAAGAAGGAAACAACAGGAGAAAACAAACTCAAAATAGAGATGATAGCAATGAAGATAAAAACAAACCATGAAGAAGGAAACAACAGGAGAAAACAAACTCAAAATAGAGATGATAGCAAGGAAGATAAAAACAAACTATGAAGAAGGAAACAACAGGAGAAAACAAACTCAAAATAGAGATGATAGCAATGAAGATAAAAACAAACTATGAAGAAGGAAACAACCGGAGAAAACAAACTCAAAATAGAGATGATAGCAATGAAGATAAAAACAAACTATGAAGAAGGAAACAACAGGAGAAAACAAACTCAAAATAGAGATGATAGCAATGAAGATAAAAACAAACTATGAAGAAGGAAACAACCAGAGAAAACAAACTCAAAATAGAGATGATAGCAATCAAGATAAAAACAAACTACGCAGAAGGAAACAACAGGAGAAAACAAACTCAAAATAGAGATGATAGCAATGAAGATAAAAACAAACTATGAAGAAGGAAACAACAGGAGAAAACAAACTCAAAATAGAGATGATAGCAAGGAAGATTAAAAGAAACTATGAAGAAGGAAACAACAGGAGAAAACAAACTCAAATTAGAGATAATAGCAATGAAGATTAAAACAAATATGAAGAAGGAAACAACAGGAGAAAACAAACTCAAAATAGAGAGGATAGCAATGAAGATAAAAACAAACTACGAAGAAGGAAACAACAGGAGAAAACAAACTCAAAATATAGATGATAGCAATGAAGATAAAAACAAACTATGAAGAAGGAAACAACAGGAGAAAACAAACTCAAAATAGAGATGATAGCAATGAAGATAAAAACAAACTATGAAGAAGGAAACAACAGGAGAAAACAAACTCAAAATAGAGATGATAGCAAGGAAGATAAAAACAAACTATGAAGAAGGAAACAACAGGAGAAAACAAACTCAAAATAGAGATGATAGCAATGAAGATTAAAACAAACTACGAAGAAGGAAACAACAGGAGAAAACAAACTCAAAATAGAGATGATAGCAATGAAGATTAAAACAAACTATGAAGAAGGAAACAACAGGAGAAAACAAACTCAAAATAGAGATGATAGCAATGATGATAAAAACAAACTATGAAGAAGGAAACAACAGGAGAAAACAAACTCAAAATAGAGATGATAGCAATGAAGATAAAAACAAACTATGAAGAAGGAGACAACAGGAGAAAACAAACTCAAAATAGAGATGATAGCAATGAAGATAAAAACAAACTACGAAGAAGGAAACAACAGGAGAAAACAAACTCAAAATAGAGATGATAGCAAGGTAGATAAAAACAAACTATGAAGAAGGAAACAACCAGAGAAAACAAACTCAAAATAGAGATGATAGCAAAGAAGATAAAAACAAACTATGAAGAAGGAAACAACCGGAGAAAACAAACTCAAAATAGAGATGATAGCAAGGAAGATTAAAACAAACTATGAAGAAGGAAACAACCGGAGAAAACAAACTCAAAATAGAGATGATAGCAAGGAAGATTAAAAGAAACTATGAAGAAGGAAACAACAGGAGAAAACAAACTCAAATTAGAGATGATAGCAATGAAGATAAAAACAAACTATGAAGAAGGAAACAACAGGAGAAAACAAACTCAAAATAGAGATGATAGCAATGAAGATTAAAACAAACTATGAAGAAGGAAACAACAGGAGAAAACAAACTCAAAATAGAGATGATAGCAATGAAGATTAAAACAAACTATGAAGAAGGAAACAACAGGAGAAAACAAACTCAAAATAGAGATGATAGCAATGAAGATTAAAACAAACTATGAAGAAGGAAACAACAGGAGAAAACAAACTCAAAATAGAGATGATAGCAATGACGATAAAAACAAACTATGAAGAAGGAAACAACCAGAGAAAACAAACTCAAAATAGAGATGATAGCAATGAAGATAAAAACAAACTATGAAGAAGGAAACAACCGGAGAAAACAAACTCAAAATAGAGATGACAGCAAGGAAGATAAAAACAAACTATGAAGAAGGAAACAACCGGAGAAAACAAACTCAAAATAGAGATGATAGCAAGGAAGATTAAAACAAACTATGAAGAAGGAAACAACAGGAGAAAACAAACTCAAAATAGAGATGACAGCAAGGAAGATAAAAACAAACTATGAAGAAGGAAACAACCGGAGAAAACAAACTCAAAATAGAGATGATAGCAATGAAGATAAAAACAAACTATGAAGAAGGAAACAACCGGAGAAAACAAACTCAAAATAGAGATGATAGCAATGAAGATAAAAACAAACTATGAAGAAGGAAACAACAGGAGAAAACAAACTCAAAATAGAGATGATAGCAATGAAGATAAAAACAAACTATGAAGAAGGAAACAACAGGAGAAAACAAACTCAAAATAGAGATGATAGCAAGGAAGATAAAAACAAACTATGAAGAAGGAAACAACAGGAGAAAACAAACTCAAATTAGAGATGATAGCAATGACGATAAAAACAAACTATGAAGAAGGAAACAACCAGAGAAAACAAACTCAAAATAGAGATGATAGCAATGAAGATAAAAACAAACTATGAAGAAGGAAACAACCGGAGAAAACAAACTCAAAATAGAGATGATAGCAAGGAACATAAAAACAAACTATGAAGAAGGAAACAACAGGAGAAAACAAACTCAAAATAGAGATGATAGCAAGAAAGATAAAAACAAACTATGAAGAAGGAAACAACAGGAGAAAACAAACTCAAAATAGAGATGATAGCAATGACGATAAAAACAAACTATGAAGAAGGAAACAACCGGAGAAAACAAACTCAAAATAGAGATGATAGCAATGACGATAAAAACAAACTATGAAGAAGGAAACAACAGGAGAAAACAAACTCAAAATAGAGATGATAGCAATGAAGATAAAAACAAACTATGAAGAAGGAAACAACAGGAGAAAACAAACTCAAAATAGAGATGATAGCAAGGAAGATAAAAACAAACTACGAAGAAGGAAACAACAGGAGAAAACAAACTCAAATTAGAGATGACAGCAAGGAAGATAAAAACAAACTATGAAGAAGGAAACAACAGGAGAAAACAAACTCAAAATAGAGATGATAGCAATGAAGATTAAAACAAACTATGAAGAAGGAAACAACAGGAGAAAACAAACTCAAAATAGAGATGACAGCAATGAAGATAAAAACAAACTATGAAGAAGGAAACAACAGGAGAAAACAAACTCAAAATAGAGATGATAGCAATGAAGATAAAAACAAACTATGAAGAAGGAAACAACCGGAGAAAACAAACTCAAATTAGAGATGATAGCAAGGAAGATAAAAACAAACTATGAAGAAGGAAACAACAGGAGAAAACAAACTCAAAATAGAGATGATAGCAATGAAGATTAAAACAAACTATGAAGAAGGAAACAACAGGAGAAAACAAACTCAAAATAGAGATGATAGCAATGAAGATTAAAACAAACTATGAAGAAGGAAACAACAGGAGAAAACAAACTCAAAATAGAGATGACAGCAAGGAAGATAAAAACAAACTATGAAGAAGGAAACAACAGGAGAAAACAAACTCAAAATAGAGATGATAGCAATGAAGATTAAAACAAACTATGAAGAAGGAAACAACAGGAGAAAACAAACTCAAAATAGAGATGATAGCAAGGAAGATAAAAACAAACTATGAAGAAGGAAACAACAGGAGAAAACAAACTCAAAATAGAGATGATAGCAATGAAGATAAAAACAAACCATGAAGAAGGAAACAACAGGAGAAAACAAACTCAAAATAGAGATGATAGCAAGGAAGATTAAAAGAAACTATGAAGAAGGAAACAACAGGAGAAAACAAACTCAAATTAGAGATGATAGCAATGAAGATTAAAACAAATATGAAGAAGGAAACAACAGGAGAAAACAAACTCAAAATAGAGATGATAGCAAGGAAGATAAAAACAAACTATGAAGAAGGAAACAACAGGAGAAAACAAACTCAAAATATAGATGATAGCAAGGAAGATAAAAACAAACTATGAAGAAGGAAACAACAGGAGAAAACAAACTCAAAATAGAGAGGATAGCAATGAAGATAAAAACAAACTACGAAGAAGGAAACAACAGGAGAAAACAAACTCAAAATATAGATGATAGCAATGAAGATAAAAACAAACTATGAAGAAGGAAACAACAGGAGAAAACAAACTCAAAATAGAGATGATAGCAATGAAGATAAAAACAAACTATGAAGAAGGAAACAACAGTAGAAAACAAACTCAAAATAGAGATGATAGCAATGACGATAAAAACAAACTATGAAGAAGGAAACAACAGGAGAAAACAAACTCAAAATAGAGATGATAGCAATGAAGATTAAAACAAACTACGAAGAAGGAAACAACAGGAGAAAACAAACTCAAAATAGAGATGATAGCAATGAAGATTAAAACAAACTATGAAGAAGGAAACAACAGGAGAAAACAAACTCAAAATAGAGATGATAGCAATGATGATAAAAACAAACTATGAAGAAGGAAACAACAGGAGAAAACAAACTCAAAATAGAGATGATAGCAATGAAGATAAAAACAAACTATGAAGAAGGAGACAACAGGAGAAAACAAACTCAAAATAGAGATGATCGCAATGAAGATAAAAACAAACTATGAAGAAGGAAACAACAGGAGAAAACAAACTCAAAATAGAGATGATAGCAAGGTAGATAAAAACAAACTATGAAGAAGGAAACAACCAGAGAAAACAAACTCAAAATAGAGATGATAGCAAGGAAGATAAAAACAAACTATGAAGAAGGAAACAACCGGAGAAAACAAACTCAAAATAGAGATGATAGCAAGGAAGATTAAAACAAACTATGAAGAAGGAAACAACAGGAGAAAACAAACTCAAAATAGAGATGATAGCAATGAAGATTAAAACAAACTATGAAGAAGGAAACAACCGGAGAAAACAAACTCAAAATAGAGATGATAGCAATGAAGATTAAAACAAACTATGAAGAAGGAAACAACCGGAGAAAACAAACTCAAAATAGAGATGATAGCAATGAAGATTAAAACAAATATGAAGAAGGAAACAACCGGAGAAAACAAACTCAAAATAGAGATGATAGCAAGGAAGATTAAAACAAATATGAAGAAGGAAACAACCGGAGAAAACAAACTCAAAATAGAGATGATAGCAAGGAAGATTAAAAGAAACTATGAAGAAGGAAACAACAGGAGAAAACAAACTCAAAATAGAGATGATAGCAATGAAGATTAAAACAAATATGAAGAAGGAAACAACCGGAGAAAACAAACTCAAAATAGAGATGATAGAAAGGAAGATTAAAAGAAACTATGAAGAAGGAAACAACAGGAGAAAACAAACTCAAAATAGAGATGATAGCAAGGAAGATAAAAACAAACTATGAAGAAGGAAACAACCGGAGAAAACAAACTCAAAATAGAGATGATAGCAATGAAGATTAAAACAAACTATGAAGAAGGAAACAACAGGAGAAAACAAACTCAAAATAGAGATGATAGCAAGGAAGATTAAAACAAATATGAAGAAGGAAACAACTGGAGAAAACAAACTCAAAATAGAGATGATAGCAAGGAAGATTAAAAGAAACTATGAAGAAGGAAACAACAGGAGAAAACAAACTCAAAATAGAGATGATAGCAATGAAGATTAAAACAAACTATGAAGAAGGAAACAACCGGAGAAAACAAACTCAAAATAGAGATGATAGCAAGGAAGATTAAAAGAAACTATGAAGAAGGAAACAACAGGAGAAAACAAACTCAAATTAGAGATGACAGCAATGAAGATTAAAACAAATATGAAGAAGGAAACAACCGGAGAAAACAAACTCAAAATAGAGATGATAGCAAGGAAGATAAAAACAAACTATGAAAAAGGAAACAACAGGAGAAAACAAACTCAAAATAGAGAGGATAGCAATGAAGATAAAAACAAACTACGAAGAAGTAAACAACAGGAGAAAACAAACTCAAAATAGAGATGATAGCAATGAAGATAAAAACAAACTATGAAGAAGGAAACAACAGGAGAAAACAAACTCAAAATAGAGATGATAGCAATGACGATAAAAACAAACTATGAAGAAGGAAACAACAGGAGAAAACAAACTCAAAATAGAGATGATAGCAATGAAGATTAAAACAAACTACGAAGAAGGAAACAACAGGAGAAAACAAACTCAAAATAGAGATGATAGCAATGAAGATTAAAACAAACTATGAAGAAGGAAACAACAGGAGAAAACAAACTCAAAATAGAGATGATAGCAATGATGATAAAAACAAACTATGAAGAAGGAAACAACAGGAGAAAACAAACTCAAAATAGAGATGATAGCAATGAAGATAAAAACAAACTATGAAGAAGGAGACAACAGGAGAAAACAAACTCAAAATAGAGATGATAGCAATGAAGATAAAAACAAACTACGAAGAAGGAAACAACAGGAGAAAACAAACTCAAAATAGAGATGATAGCAAGGTAGATAAAAACAAACTATGAAGAAGGAAACAACCAGAGAAAACAAACTCAAAATAGAGATGATAGCAAGGAAGATAAAAACAAACTATGAAGAAGGAAACAACCGGAGAAAACAAACTCAAAATAGAGATGATAGCAAGGAAGATTAAAACAAACTATGAAGAAGGAAACAACAGGAGAAAACAAACTCAAAATAGAGATGATAGCAAGGAAGATTAAAAGAAACTATGAAGAAGGAAACAACAGGAGAAAACAAACTCAAATTAGAGATGATAGCAATGAAGATAAAACAAACTATGAAGAAGGAAACAACAGGAGAAAACAAACTCAAAATAGAGATGATAGCAATGAAGATTAAAACAAACTATGAAGAAGGAAACAACAGGAGAAAACAAACTCAAAATAGAGATGATAGCAATGAAGATTAAAACAAACTATGAAGAAGGAAACAACAGGAGAAAACAAACTCAAAATAGAGATGATAGCAATGAAGATTAAAACAAACTATGAAGAAGGAAACAACAGGAGAAAACAAACTCAAAATAGAGATGATAGCAATGAAGATAAAAACAAACTATGAAGAAGGAAACAACCGGAGAAAACAAACTCAAAATAGAGATGATAGCAAAGAAGATAAAAACAAACTATGAAGAAGGAAACAACAGGAGAAAACAAACTCAAAATAGAGATGATAGCAAGGAAGATAAAAACAAACTATGAAGAAGGAAACAACAGGAGAAAACAAACTCAAAATAGAGATGATAGCAAGGAAGATAAAAACAAACTATGAAGAAGGAAACAACCGGAGAAAACAAACTCAAATTAGAGATGATAGCAATGAAGATTAAAACAAACTATGAAGAAGGAAACAACCGGAGAAAACAAACTCAAAATAGAGATGACAGCAAGGAAGATAAAAACAAACTATGAAGAAGGAAACAACAGGAGAAAACAAACTCAAAATAGAGATGATAGCAATGAAGATTAAAACAAATATGAAGAAGGAAACAACCGGAGAAAACAAACTCAAAATAGAGATGATAGCAAGGAAGATTAAAACAAATATGAAGAAGGAAACAACCGGAGAAAACAAACTCAAAATAGAGATGATAGCAAGGAAGATTAAAAGAAACTATGAAGAAGGAAACAACAGGAGAAAACAAACTCAAAATAGAGATGATAGCAATGAAGATTAAAACAAATATGAAGAAGGAAACAACCGGAGAAAACAAACTCAAAATAGAGATGATAGAAAGGAAGATTAAAAGAAACTATGAAGAAGGAAACAACAGGAGAAAACAAACTCAAAATAGAGATGATAGCAAGGAAGATAAAAACAAACTATGAAGAAGGAAACAACCGGAGAAAACAAACTCAAAATAGAGATGATAGCAATGAAGATTAAAACAAACTATGAAGAAGGAAACAACAGGAGAAAACAAACTCAAAATAGAGATGATAGCAATGACGATAAAAACAAACTATGAAGAAGGAAACAACCGGAGAAAACAAACTCAAATTAGAGATGATAGCAATGAAGATTAAAACAAACTATGAAGAAGGAAACAACCGGAGAAAACAAACTCAAAATAGAGATGACAGCAAGGAAGATAAAAACAAACTATGAAGAAGGAAACAACAGGAGAAAACAAACTCAAAATAGAGATGACAGCAAGGAAGATAAAAACAAACTATGAAGAAGGAAACAACCGGAGAAAACAAACTCAAAATAGAGATGATAGCAAGGAAGATTAAAACAAACTGTGAAGAAGGAAACAACAGGAGAAAACAAACTCAAAATAGAGATGACAGCAAGGAAGATAAAAACAAACTATGAAGAAGGAAACAACCGGAGAAAACAAACTCAAAATAGAGATGATAGCAATGAAGATAAAAACAAACTATGAAGAAGGAAACAACCGGAGAAAACAAACTCAAAATAGAGATGATAGCAATGAAGATAAAAACAAACTATGAAGAAGGAAACAACAGGAGAAAACAAACTCAAAATAGAGATGATAGCAATGAAGATAAAAACAAACTATGAAGAAGGAAACAACAGGAGAAAACAAACTCAAAATAGAGATGATAGCAAGGAAGATAAAAACAAACTATGAAGAAGGAAACAACAGGAGAAAACAAACTCAAATTAGAGATGATAGCAATGACGATAAAAACAAACTCTGAAGAAGGAAACAACCAGAGAAAACAAACTCAAAATAGAGATGATAGCAATGAAGATAAAAACAAACTATGAAGAAGGAAACAACCGGAGAAAACAAACTCAAAATAGAGATGATAGCAAGGAAGATAAAAACAAACTATGAAGAAGGAAACAACAGGAGAAAACAAACTCAAAATAGAGATGATAGCAAGGAAGATAAAAACAAACTATGAAGAAGGAAACAACAGGAGAAAACAAACTCAAAATAGAGATGATAGCAATGAAGATAAAAACAAACTATGAAGAAGGAAACAACCGGAGAAAACAAACTCAAAATAGAGATGATAGCAAGGAAGATTAAAAGAAACTATGAAGAAGGAAACAACAGGAGAAAACAAACTCAAATTAGAGATGATAGCAATGAAGATTAAAACAAATATGAAGAAGGAAACAACAGGAGAAAACAAACTCAAAATAGAGATGATAGCAAGGAAGATAAAAACAAACTATGAAGAAGGAAACAACAGGAGAAAACAAATTCAAAATATAGATGATAGCAAGGAAGATAAAAACAAACTATGAAGAAGGAAACAACAGGAGAAAACAAACTCAAAATAGAGAGGATAGCAATGAAGATAAAAACAAACTACGAAGAAGGAAACAACAGGAGAAAACAAACTCAAAATATAGATGATAGCAATGAAGATAAAAACAAACTATGAAGAAGGAAACAACAGCAGAAAACAAACTCAAAATAGAGATGATAGCAATGAAGATAAAAACAAACTATGAAGAAGGAAACAACAGGAGAAAACAAACTCAAAATAGAGATGATAGCAATGACGATAAAAACAAACTATGAAGAAGGAAACAACAGGAGAAAACAAACTCAAAATAGAGATGATAGCAATGAAGATTAAAACAAACTACGAAGAAGGAAACAACAGGAGAAAACAAACTCAAAATAGAGATGATAGCAATGAAGATTAAAACAAACTATGAAGAAGGAAACAACCGGAGAAAACAAACTCAAAATAGAGATGACAGCAAGGAAGATAAAAACAAACTATGAAGAAGGAAACAACCGGAGAAAACAAACTCAAAATAGAGATGATAGCAAGGAAGATTAAAACAAACTATGAAGAAGGAAACAACCGGAGAAAACAAACTCAAAATAGAGATGACAGCAAGGAAGATAAAAACAAACTATGAAGAAGGAAACAACCGGAGAAAACAAACTCAAAATAGAGATGATAGCAAGGAAGATTAAAACAAACTATGAAGAAGGAAACAACAGGAGAAAACAAACTCAAAATAGAGATGACAGCAAGGAAGATAAAAACAAACTATGAAGAAGGAAACAACCGGAGAAAACAAACTCAAAATAGAGATGATAGCAATGAAGATAAAAACAAACTATGAAGAAGGAAACAACCGGAGAAAACAAACTCAAAATAGAGATGATAGCAATGAAGATAAAAACAAACTATGAAGAAGGAAACAACAGGAGAAAACAAACTCAAAATAGAGATGATAGCAATGAAGATAAAAACAAACTATGAAGAAGGAAACAACAGGAGAAAACAAACTCAAAATAGAGATGATAGCAAGGAAGATAAAAACAAACTATGAAGAAGGAAACAACAGGAGAAAACAAACTCAAATTAGAGATGATAGCAATGACGATAAAAACAAACTATGAAGAAGGAAACAACCAGAGAAAACAAACTCAAAATAGAGATGATAGCAATGAAGATAAAAACAAACTATGAAGAAGGAAACAACCGGAGAAAACAAACTCAAAATAGAGATGATAGCAAGGAACATAAAAACAAACTATGAAGAAGGAAACAACAGGAGAAAACAAACTCAAAATAGAGATGATAGCAAGAAAGATAAAAACAAACTATGAAGAAGGAAACAACAGGAGAAAACAAACTCAAAATAGAGATGATAGCAATGACGATAAAAACAAACTATGAAGAAGGAAACAACCGGAGAAAACAAACTCAAAATAGAGATGATAGCAATGACGATAAAAACAAACTATGAAGAAGGAAACAACAGGAGAAAACAAACTCAAAATAGAGATGATAGCAATGAAGATAAAAACAAACTATGAAGAAGGAAACAACAGGAGAAAACAAACTCAAAATAGAGATGATAGCAAGGAAGATAAAAACAAACTACGAAGAAGGAAACAACAGGAGAAAACAAACTCAAATTAGAGATGACAGCAAGGAAGATAAAAACAAACTATGAAGAAGGAAACAACAGGAGAAAACAAACTCAAAATAGAGATGATAGCAATGAAGATTAAAACAAACTATGAAGAAGGAAACAACAGGAGAAAACAAACTCAAAATAGAGATGACAGCAATGAAGATAAAAACAAACTATGAAGAAGGAAACAACAGGAGAAAACAAACTCAAAATAGAGATGATAGCAATGAAGATAAAAACAAACTATGAAGAAGGAAACAACCGGAGAAAACAAACTCAAATTAGAGATGATAGCAAGGAAGATAAAAACAAACTATGAAGAAGGAAACAACAGGAGAAAACAAACTCAAAATAGAGATGATAGCAATGAAGATTAAAACAAACTATGAAGAAGGAAACAACAGGAGAAAACAAACTCAAAATAGAGATGATAGCAATGAAGATTAAAACAAACTATGAAGAAGGAAACAACAGGAGAAAACAAACTCAAAATAGAGATGACAGCAAGGAAGATAAAAACAAACTATGAAGAAGGAAACAACAGGAGAAAACAAACTCAAAATAGAGATGATAGCAATGAAGATTAAAACAAACTATGAAGAAGGAAACAACAGGAGAAAACAAACTCAAAATAGAGATGATAGCAAGGAAGATAAAAACAAACTATGAAGAAGGAAACAACAGGAGAAAACAAACTCAAAATAGAGATGATAGCAATGAAGATAAAAACAAACCATGAAGAAGGAAACAACAGGAGAAAACAAACTCAAAATAGAGATGATAGCAAGGAAGATTAAAAGAAACTATGAAGAAGGAAACAACAGGAGAAAACAAACTCAAATTAGAGATGATAGCAATGAAGATTAAAACAAATATGAAGAAGGAAACAACAGGAGAAAACAAACTCAAAATAGAGATGATAGCAAGGAAGATAAAAACAAACTATGAAGAAGGAAACAACAGGAGAAAACAAACTCAAAATATAGATGATAGCAAGGAAGATAAAAACAAACTATGAAGAAGGAAACAACAGGAGAAAACAAACTCAAAATAGAGAGGATAGCAATGAAGATAAAAACAAACTACGAAGAAGGAAACAACAGGAGAAAACAAACTCAAAATATAGATGATAGCAATGAAGATAAAAACAAACTATGAAGAAGGAAACAACAGGAGAAAACAAACTCAAAATAGAGATGATAGCAATGAAGATAAAAACAAACTATGAAGAAGGAAACAACAGGAGAAAACAAACTCAAAATAGAGATGATAGCAATGACGATAAAAACAAACTATGAAGAAGGAAACAACAGGAGAAAACAAACTCAAAATAGAGATGATAGCAATGAAGATTAAAACAAACTACGAAGAAGGAAACAACAGGAGAAAACAAACTCAAAATAGAGATGATAGCAATGAAGATTAAAACAAACTATGAAGAAGGAAACAACAGGAGAAAACAAACTCAAAATAGAGATGATAGCAATGATGATAAAAACAAACTATGAAGAAGGAAACAACAGGAGAAAACAAACTCAAAATAGAGATGATAGCAATGAAGATAAAAACAAACTATGAAGAAGGAGACAACAGGAGAAAACAAACTCAAAATAGAGATGATCGCAATGAAGATAAAAACAAACTATGAAGAAGGAAACAACAGGAGAAAACAAACTCAAAATAGAGATGATAGCAAGGTAGATAAAAACAAACTATGAAGAAGGAAACAACCAGAGAAAACAAACTCAAAATAGAGATGATAGCAAGGAAGATAAAAACAAACTATGAAGAAGGAAACAACCGGAGAAAACAAACTCAAAATAGAGATGATAGCAAGGAAGATTAAAACAAACTATGAAGAAGGAAACAACAGGAGAAAACAAACTCAAAATAGAGATGATAGCAATGAAGATTAAAACAAACTATGAAGAAGGAAACAACCGGAGAAAACAAACTCAAAATAGAGATGATAGCAATGAAGATTAAAACAAACTATGAAGAAGGAAACAACCGGAGAAAACAAACTCAAAATAGAGATGATAGCAATGAAGATTAAAACAAATATGAAGAAGGAAACAACCGGAGAAAACAAACTCAAAATAGAGATGATAGCAAGGAAGATTAAAACAAATATGAAGAAGGAAACAACCGGAGAAAACAAACTCAAAATAGAGATGATAGCAAGGAAGATTAAAAGAAACTATGAAGAAGGAAACAACAGGAGAAAACAAACTCAAAATAGAGATGATAGCAATGAAGATTAAAACAAATATGAAGAAGGAAACAACCGGAGAAAACAAACTCAAAATAGAGATGATAGAAAGGAAGATTAAAAGAAACTATGAAGAAGGAAACAACAGGAGAAAACAAACTCAAAATAGAGATGATAGCAAGGAAGATAAAAACAAACTATGAAGAAGGAAACAACCGGAGAAAACAAACTCAAAATAGAGATGATAGCAATGAAGATTAAAACAAACTATGAAGAAGGAAACAACAGGAGAAAACAAACTCAAAATAGAGATGATAGCAAGGAAGATTAAAACAAATATGAAGAAGGAAACAACTGGAGAAAACAAACTCAAAATAGAGATGATAGCAAGGAAGATTAAAAGAAACTATGAAGAAGGAAACAACAGGAGAAAACAAACTCAAAATAGAGATGATAGCAATGAAGATTAAAACAAACTATGAAGAAGGAAACAACCGGAGAAAACAAACTCAAAATAGAGATGATAGCAAGGAAGATTAAAAGAAACTATGAAGAAGGAAACAACAGGAGAAAACAAACTCAAATTAGAGATGACAGCAATGAAGATTAAAACAAATATGAAGAAGGAAACAACCGGAGAAAACAAACACAAAATACAGATGATAGCAAGGAAGATAAAAACAAACTATGAAAAAGGAAACAACAGGAGAAAACAAACTCAAAATAGAGAGGATAGCAATGAAGATAAAAACAAACTACGAAGAAGTAAACAACAGGAGAAAACAAACTCAAAATAGAGATGATAGCAATGAAGATAAAAACAAACTATGAAGAAGGAAACAACAGGAGAAAACAAACTCAAAATAGAGATGATAGCAATGACGATAAAAACAAACTATGAAGAAGGAAACAACAGGAGAAAACAAACTCAAAATAGAGATGATAGCAATGAAGATTAAAACAAACTACGAAGAAGGAAACAACAGGAGAAAACAAACTCAAAATAGAGATGATAGCAATGAAGATTAAAACAAACTATGAAGAAGGAAACAACAGGAGAAAACAAACTCAAAATAGAGATGATAGCAATGATGATAAAAACAAACTATGAAGAAGGAAACAACAGGAGAAAACAAACTCAAAATAGAGATGATAGCAATGAAGATAAAAACAAACTATGAAGAAGGAGACAACAGGAGAAAACAAACTCAAAATAGAGATGATAGCAATGAAGATAAAAACAAACTACGAAGAAGGAAACAACAGGAGAAAACAAACTCAAAATAGAGATGATAGCAAGGTAGATAAAAACAAACTATGAAGAAGGAAACAACCAGAGAAAACAAACTCAAAATAGAGATGATAGCAAGGAAGATAAAAACAAACTATGAAGAAGGAAACAACCGGAGAAAACAAACTCAAAATAGAGATGATAGCAAGGAAGATTAAAACAAACTATGAAGAAGGAAACAACAGGAGAAAACAAACTCAAAATAGAGATGATAGCAAGGAAGATTAAAAGAAACTATGAAGAAGGAAACAACAGGAGAAAACAAACTCAAATTAGAGATGATAGCAATGAAGATAAAACAAACTATGAAGAAGGAAACAACAGGAGAAAACAAACTCAAAATAGAGATGATAGCAATGAAGATTAAAACAAACTATGAAGAAGGAAACAACAGGAGAAAACAAACTCAAAATAGAGATGATAGCAATGAAGATTAAAACAAACTATGAAGAAGGAAACAACAGGAGAAAACAAACTCAAAATAGAGATGATAGCAATGAAGATTAAAACAAACTATGAAGAAGGAAACAACAGGAGAAAACAAACTCAAAATAGAGATGATAGCAATGAAGATAAAAACAAACTATGAAGAAGGAAACAACCGGAGAAAACAAACTCAAAATAGAGATGATAGCAAAGAAGATAAAAACAAACTATGAAGAAGGAAACAACAGGAGAAAACAAACTCAAAATAGAGATGATAGCAAGGAAGATAAAAACAAACTATGAAGAAGGAAACAACAGGAGAAAACAAACTCAAAATAGAGATGATAGCAAGGAAGATAAAAACAAACTATGAAGAAGGAAACAACCGGAGAAAACAAACTCAAATTAGAGATGATAGCAATGAAGATTAAAACAAACTATGAAGAAGGAAACAACCGGAGAAAACAAACTCAAAATAGAGATGACAGCAAGGAAGATAAAAACAAACTATGAAGAAGGAAACAACAGGAGAAAACAAACTCAAAATAGAGATGATAGCAATGAAGATTAAAACAAATATGAAGAAGGAAACAACCGGAGAAAACAAACTCAAAATAGAGATGATAGCAAGGAAGATTAAAACAAATATGAAGAAGGAAACAACCGGAGAAAACAAACTCAAAATAGAGATGATAGCAAGGAAGATTAAAAGAAACTATGAAGAAGGAAACAACAGGAGAAAACAAACTCAAAATAGAGATGATAGCAATGAAGATTAAAACAAATATGAAGAAGGAAACAACCGGAGAAAACAAACTCAAAATAGAGATGATAGAAAGGAAGATTAAAAGAAACTATGAAGAAGGAAACAACAGGAGAAAACAAACTCAAAATAGAGATGATAGCAAGGAAGATAAAAACAAACTATGAAGAAGGAAACAACCGGAGAAAACAAACTCAAAATAGAGATGATAGCAATGAAGATTAAAACAAACTATGAAGAAGGAAACAACAGGAGAAAACAAACTCAAAATAGAGATGATAGCAATGACGATAAAAACAAACTATGAAGAAGGAAACAACCGGAGAAAACAAACTCAAATTAGAGATGATAGCAATGAAGATTAAAACAAACTATGAAGAAGGAAACAACCGGAGAAAACAAACTCAAAATAGAGATGACAGCAAGGAAGATAAAAACAAACTATGAAGAAGGAAACAACAGGAGAAAACAAACTCAAAATAGAGATGACAGCAAGGAAGATAAAAACAAACTATGAAGAAGGAAACAACCGGAGAAAACAAACTCAAAATAGAGATGATAGCAAGGAAGATTAAAACAAACTGTGAAGAAGGAAACAACAGGAGAAAACAAACTCAAAATAGAGATGACAGCAAGGAAGATAAAAACAAACTATGAAGAAGGAAACAACCGGAGAAAACAAACTCAAAATAGAGATGATAGCAATGAAGATAAAAACAAACTATGAAGAAGGAAACAACCGGAGAAAACAAACTCAAAATAGAGATGATAGCAATGAAGATTAAAACAAACTATGAAGAAGGAAACAACCGGAGAAAACAAACTCAAAATAGAGATGATAGCAATGAAGATTAAAACAAACTATGAAGAAGGAAACAACCGGAGAAAACAAACTCAAAATAGAGATGATAGCAATGAAGATTAAAACAAATATGAAGAAGGAAACAACCGGAGAAAACAAACTCAAAATAGAGATGATAGCAAGGAAGATTAAAACAAATATGAAGAAGGAAACAACCGGAGAAAACAAACTCAAAATAGAGATGATAGCAAGGAAGATTAAAAGAAACTATGAAGAAGGAAACAACAGGAGAAAACAAACTCAAAATAGAGATGATAGCAATGAAGATTAAAACAAATATGAAGAAGGAAACAACCGGAGAAAACAAACTCAAAATAGAGATGATAGAAAGGAAGATTAAAAGAAACTATGAAGAAGGAAACAACAGGAGAAAACAAACTCAAAATAGAGATGATAGCAAGGAAGATAAAAACAAACTATGAAGAAGGAAACAACCGGAGAAAACAAACTCAAAATAGAGATGATAGCAATGAAGATTAAAACAAACTATGAAGAAGGAAACAACAGGAGAAAACAAACTCAAAATAGAGATGATAGCAAGGAAGATTAAAACAAATATGAAGAAGGAAACAACTGGAGAAAACAAACTCAAAATAGAGATGATAGCAAGGAAGATTAAAAGAAACTATGAAGAAGGAAACAACAGGAGAAAACAAACTCAAAATAGAGATGATAGCAATGAAGATTAAAACAAACTATGAAGAAGGAAACAACCGGAGAAAACAAACTCAAAATAGAGATGATAGCAAGGAAGATTAAAAGAAACTATGAAGAAGGAAACAACAGGAGAAAACAAACTCAAATTAGAGATGACAGCAATGAAGATTAAAACAAATATGAAGAAGGAAACAACCGGAGAAAACAAACACAAAATACAGATGATAGCAAGGAAGATAAAAACAAACTATGAAAAAGGAAACAACAGGAGAAAACAAACTCAAAATAGAGAGGATAGCAATGAAGATAAAAACAAACTACGAAGAAGTAAACAACAGGAGAAAACAAACTCAAAATAGAGATGATAGCAATGAAGATAAAAACAAACTATGAAGAAGGAAACAACAGGAGAAAACAAACTCAAAATAGAGATGATAGCAATGACGATAAAAACAAACTATGAAGAAGGAAACAACAGGAGAAAACAAACTCAAAATAGAGATGATAGCAATGAAGATTAAAACAAACTACGAAGAAGGAAACAACAGGAGAAAACAAACTCAAAATAGAGATGATAGCAATGAAGATTAAAACAAACTATGAAGAAGGAAACAACAGGAGAAAACAAACTCAAAATAGAGATGATAGCAATGATGATAAAAACAAACTATGAAGAAGGAAACAACAGGAGAAAACAAACTCAAAATAGAGATGATAGCAATGAAGATAAAAACAAACTATGAAGAAGGAGACAACAGGAGAAAACAAACTCAAAATAGAGATGATAGCAATGAAGATAAAAACAAACTACGAAGAAGGAAACAACAGGAGAAAACAAACTCAAAATAGAGATGATAGCAAGGTAGATAAAAACAAACTATGAAGAAGGAAACAACCAGAGAAAACAAACTCAAAATAGAGATGATAGCAAGGAAGATAAAAACAAACTATGAAGAAGGAAACAACCGGAGAAAACAAACTCAAAATAGAGATGATAGCAAGGAAGATTAAAACAAACTATGAAGAAGGAAACAACAGGAGAAAACAAACTCAAAATAGAGATGATAGCAAGGAAGATTAAAAGAAACTATGAAGAAGGAAACAACAGGAGAAAACAAACTCAAATTAGAGATGATAGCAATGAAGATAAAACAAACTATGAAGAAGGAAACAACAGGAGAAAACAAACTCAAAATAGAGATGATAGCAATGAAGATTAAAACAAACTATGAAGAAGGAAACAACAGGAGAAAACAAACTCAAAATAGAGATGATAGCAATGAAGATTAAAACAAACTATGAAGAAGGAAACAACAGGAGAAAACAAACTCAAAATAGAGATGATAGCAATGAAGATTAAAACAAACTATGAAGAAGGAAACAACAGGAGAAAACAAACTCAAAATAGAGATGATAGCAATGAAGATAAAAACAAACTATGAAGAAGGAAACAACCGGAGAAAACAAACTCAAAATAGAGATGATAGCAAAGAAGATAAAAACAAACTATGAAGAAGGAAACAACAGGAGAAAACAAACTCAAAATAGAGATGATAGCAAGGAAGATAAAAACAAACTATGAAGAAGGAAACAACAGGAGAAAACAAACTCAAAATAGAGATGATAGCAAGGAAGATAAAAACAAACTATGAAGAAGGAAACAACCGGAGAAAACAAACTCAAATTAGAGATGATAGCAATGAAGATTAAAACAAACTATGAAGAAGGAAACAACCGGAGAAAACAAACTCAAAATAGAGATGACAGCAAGGAAGATAAAAACAAACTATGAAGAAGGAAACAACAGGAGAAAACAAACTCAAAATAGAGATGATAGCAATGAAGATTAAAACAAATATGAAGAAGGAAACAACCGGAGAAAACAAACTCAAAATAGAGATGATAGCAAGGAAGATTAAAACAAATATGAAGAAGGAAACAACCGGAGAAAACAAACTCAAAATAGAGATGATAGCAAGGAAGATTAAAAGAAACTATGAAGAAGGAAACAACAGGAGAAAACAAACTCAAAATAGAGATGATAGCAATGAAGATTAAAACAAATATGAAGAAGGAAACAACCGGAGAAAACAAACTCAAAATAGAGATGATAGAAAGGAAGATTAAAAGAAACTATGAAGAAGGAAACAACAGGAGAAAACAAACTCAAAATAGAGATGATAGCAAGGAAGATAAAAACAAACTATGAAGAAGGAAACAACCGGAGAAAACAAACTCAAAATAGAGATGATAGCAATGAAGATTAAAACAAACTATGAAGAAGGAAACAACAGGAGAAAACAAACTCAAAATAGAGATGATAGCAATGACGATAAAAACAAACTATGAAGAAGGAAACAACCGGAGAAAACAAACTCAAATTAGAGATGATAGCAATGAAGATTAAAACAAACTATGAAGAAGGAAACAACCGGAGAAAACAAACTCAAAATAGAGATGACAGCAAGGAAGATAAAAACAAACTATGAAGAAGGAAACAACAGGAGAAAACAAACTCAAAATAGAGATGACAGCAAGGAAGATAAAAACAAACTATGAAGAAGGAAACAACCGGAGAAAACAAACTCAAAATAGAGATGATAGCAAGGAAGATTAAAACAAACTGTGAAGAAGGAAACAACAGGAGAAAACAAACTCAAAATAGAGATGACAGCAAGGAAGATAAAAACAAACTATGAAGAAGGAAACAACCGGAGAAAACAAACTCAAAATAGAGATGATAGCAATGAAGATAAAAACAAACTATGAAGAAGGAAACAACCGGAGAAAACAAACTCAAAATAGAGATGATAGCAATGAAGATAAAAACAAACTATGAAGAAGGAAACAACAGGAGAAAACAAACTCAAAATAGAGATGATAGCAATGAAGATAAAAACAAACTATGAAGAAGGAAACAACAGGAGAAAACAAACTCAAAATAGAGATGATAGCAAGGAAGATAAAAACAAACTATGAAGAAGGAAACAACAGGAGAAAACAAACTCAAATTAGAGATGATAGCAATGACGATAAAAACAAACTCTGAAGAAGGAAACAACCAGAGAAAACAAACTCAAAATAGAGATGATAGCAATGAAGATAAAAACAAACTATGAAGAAGGAAACAACCGGAGAAAACAAACTCAAAATAGAGATGATAGCAAGGAAGATAAAAACAAACTATGAAGAAGGAAACAACAGGAGAAAACAAACTCAAAATAGAGATGATAGCAAGGAAGATAAAAACAAACTATGAAGAAGGAAACAACAGGAGAAAACAAACTCAAAATAGAGATGATAGCAATGAAGATAAAAACAAACTATGAAGAAGGAAACAACCGGAGAAAACAAACTCAAAATAGAGATGATAGCAAGGAAGATTAAAAGAAACTATGAAGAAGGAAACAACAGGAGAAAACAAACTCAAATTAGAGATGATAGCAATGAAGATTAAAACAAATATGAAGAAGGAAACAACAGGAGAAAACAAACTCAAAATAGAGATGATAGCAAGGAAGATAAAAACAAACTATGAAGAAGGAAACAACAGGAGAAAACAAATTCAAAATATAGATGATAGCAAGGAAGATAAAAACAAACTATGAAGAAGGAAACAACAGGAGAAAACAAACTCAAAATAGAGAGGATAGCAATGAAGATAAAAACAAACTACGAAGAAGGAAACAACAGGAGAAAACAAACTCAAAATATAGATGATAGCAATGAAGATAAAAACAAACTATGAAGAAGGAAACAACAGCAGAAAACAAACTCAAAATAGAGATGATAGCAATGAAGATAAAAACAAACTATGAAGAAGGAAACAACAGGAGAAAACAAACTCAAAATAGAGATGATAGCAATGACGATAAAAACAAACTATGAAGAAGGAAACAACAGGAGAAAACAAACTCAAAATAGAGATGATAGCAATGAAGATTAAAACAAACTACGAAGAAGGAAACAACAGGAGAAAACAAACTCAAAATAGAGATGATAGCAATGAAGATTAAAACAAACTATGAAGAAGGAAACAACAGGAGAAAACAAACTCAAAATAGAGATGATAGCAATGATGATAAAAACAAACTATGAAGAAGGAAACAACAGGAGAAAACAAACTCAAAATAGAGATGATAGCAATGAAGATAAAAACAAACTATGAAGAAGGAGACAACAGGAGAAAACAAACTCAAAATAGAGATGATAGCAATGAAGATAAAAACAAACTACGAAGAAGGAAACAACAGGAGAAAACAAACTCAAAATAGAGATGATAGCAAGGTAGATAAAAACAAACTATGAAGAAGGAAACAACCAGAGAAAACAAACTCAAAATAGAGATGATAGCAAGGAAGATAAAAACAAACTATGAAGAAGGAAACAACCGGAGAAAACAAACTCAAAATAGAGATGATAGCAAGGAAGATTAAAACAAACTATGAAGAAGGAAACAACCGGAGAAAACAAACTCAAAATAGAGATGATAGCAAGGAAGATTAAAAGAAACTATGAAGAAGGAAACAACAGGAGAAAACAAACTCAAATTAGAGATGATAGCAATGAAGATAAAAACAAACTATGAAGAAGGAAACAACAGGAGAAAACAAACTCAAAATAGAGATGATAGCAATGAAGATTAAAACAAACTATGAAGAAGGAAACAACCGGAGAAAACAAACTCAAAATAGAGATGATAGCAATGAAGATTAAAACAAACTATGAAGAAGGAAACAACCGGAGAAAACAAACTCAAAATAGAGATGATAGCAATGAAGATTAAAACAAATATGAAGAAGGAAACAACCGGAGAAAACAAACTCAAAATAGAGATGATAGCAAGGAAGATTAAAACAAATATGAAGAAGGAAACAACCGGAGAAAACAAACTCAAAATAGAGATGATAGCAAGGAAGATTAAAAGAAACTATGAAGAAGGAAACAACAGGAGAAAACAAACTCAAAATAGAGATGATAGCAAGGAAGATAAAAACAAACTATGAAGAAGGAAACAACAGGAGAAAACAAACTCAAAATAGAGATGATAGCAATGAAGATAAAAACAAACTATGAAGAAGGAAACAACAGGAGAAAACAAACTCAAAATAGAGATGATAGCAATGAAGATAAAAACAAACTATGAAGAAGGAAACAACCGGAGAAAACAAACTCAAAATAGAGATGATAGCAAGGAAGATTAAAACAAACTATGAAGAAGGAAACAACAGGAGAAAACAAACTCAAATTAGAGATGATAGCAATGAAGATTAAAACAAATATGAAGAAGGAAACAACAGGAGAAAACAAACTCAAAATAGAGATGATAGCAAGGAAGATAAAAACAAACTATGAAGAAGGAAACAACAGGAGAAAACAAATTCAAAATATAGATGATAGCAAGGAAGATAAAAACAAACTATGAAGAAGGAAACAACAGGAGAAAACAAACTCAAAATAGAGAGGATAGCAATGAAGATAAAAACAAACTACGAAGAAGGAAACAACAGGAGAAAACAAACTCAAAATATAGATGATAGCAATGAAGATAAAAACAAACTATGAAGAAGGAAACAACAGCAGAAAACAAACTCAAAATAGAGATGATAGCAATGAAGATAAAAACAAACTATGAAGAAGGAAACAACAGGAGAAAACAAACTCAAAATAGAGATGATAGCAATGACGATAAAAACAAACTATGAAGAAGGAAACAACAGGAGAAAACAAACTCAAAATAGAGATGATAGCAATGAAGATTAAAACAAACTACGAAGAAGGAAACAACAGGAGAAAACAAACTCAAAATAGAGATGATAGCAATGAAGATTAAAACAAACTATGAAGAAGGAAACAACAGGAGAAAACAAACTCAAAATAGAGATGATAGCAATGATGATAAAAACAAACTATGAAGAAGGAAACAACAGGAGAAAACAAACTCAAAATAGAGATGATAGCAATGAAGATAAAAACAAACTATGAAGAAGGAGACAACAGGAGAAAACAAACTCAAAATAGAGATGATAGCAATGAAGATAAAAACAAACTACGAAGAAGGAAACAACAGGAGAAAACAAACTCAAAATAGAGATGATAGCAAGGTAGATAAAAACAAACTATGAAGAAGGAAACAACAGGAGAAAACAAACTCAAATTAGAGATGATAGCAATGACGATAAAAACAAACTCTGAAGAAGGAAACAACCAGAGAAAACAAACTCAAAATAGAGATGATAGCAATGAAGATAAAAACAAACTATGAAGAAGGAAACAACCGGAGAAAACAAACTCAAAATAGAGATGATAGCAAGGAAGATAAAAACAAACTATGAAGAAGGAAACAACAGGAGAAAACAAACTCAAAATAGAGATGATAGCAAGGAAGATAAAAACAAACTATGAAGAAGGAAACAACAGGAGAAAACAAACTCAAAATAGAGATGATAGCAATGAAGATAAAAACAAACTATGAAGAAGGAAACAACCGGAGAAAACAAACTCAAAATAGAGATGATAGCAAGGAAGATTAAAAGAAACTATGAAGAAGGAAACAACAGGAGAAAACAAACTCAAATTAGAGATGATAGCAATGAAGATTAAAACAAATATGAAGAAGGAAACAACAGGAGAAAACAAACTCAAAATAGAGATGATAGCAAGGAAGATAAAAACAAACTATGAAGAAGGAAACAACAGGAGAAAACAAATTCAAAATATAGATGATAGCAAGGAAGATAAAAACAAACTATGAAGAAGGAAACAACAGGAGAAAACAAACTCAAAATAGAGAGGATAGCAATGAAGATAAAAACAAACTACGAAGAAGGAAACAACAGGAGAAAACAAACTCAAAATATAGATGATAGCAATGAAGATAAAAACAAACTATGAAGAAGGAAACAACAGCAGAAAACAAACTCAAAATAGAGATGATAGCAATGAAGATAAAAACAAACTATGAAGAAGGAAACAACAGGAGAAAACAAACTCAAAATAGAGATGATAGCAATGACGATAAAAACAAACTATGAAGAAGGAAACAACAGGAGAAAACAAACTCAAAATAGAGATGATAGCAATGAAGATTAAAACAAACTACGAAGAAGGAAACAACAGGAGAAAACAAACTCAAAATAGAGATGATAGCAATGAAGATTAAAACAAACTATGAAGAAGGAAACAACAGGAGAAAACAAACTCAAAATAGAGATGATAGCAATGATGATAAAAACAAACTATGAAGAAGGAAACAACAGGAGAAAACAAACTCAAAATAGAGATGATAGCAATGAAGATAAAAACAAACTATGAAGAAGGAGACAACAGGAGAAAACAAACTCAAAATAGAGATGATAGCAATGAAGATAAAAACAAACTACGAAGAAGGAAACAACAGGAGAAAACAAACTCAAAATAGAGATGATAGCAAGGTAGATAAAAACAAACTATGAAGAAGGAAACAACCAGAGAAAACAAACTCAAAATAGAGATGATAGCAAGGAAGATAAAAACAAACTATGAAGAAGGAAACAACCGGAGAAAACAAACTCAAAATAGAGATGATAGCAAGGAAGATTAAAACAAACTATGAAGAAGGAAACAACCGGAGAAAACAAACTCAAAATAGAGATGATAGCAAGGAAGATTAAAAGAAACTATGAAGAAGGAAGCAACAGGAGAAAACAAACTCAAATTAGAGATGATAGCAATGAAGATAAAAACAAACTATGAAGAAGGAAACAACAGGAGAAAACAAACTCAAAATAGAGATGATAGCAATGAAGATTAAAACAAACTATGAAGAAGGAAACAACCGGAGAAAACAAACTCAAAATAGAGATGATAGCAATGAAGATTAAAACAAACTATGAAGAAGGAAACAACCGGAGAAAACAAACTCAAAATAGAGATGATAGCAATGAAGATAAAAACAAACTATGAAGAAGGAAACAACAGGAGAAAACAAACTCAAAATAGAGATGATAGCAATGACGATAAAAACAAACTATGAAGAAGGAAACAACAGGAGAAAACAAACTCAAAATAGAGATGATAGCAATGAAGATTAAAACAAACTACGAAGAAGGAAACAACAGGAGAAAACAAACTCAAAATAGAGATGATAGCAATGAAGATTAAAACAAACTATGAAGAAGGAAACAACAGGAGAAAACAAACTCAAAATAGAGATGATAGCAATGATGATAAAAACAAACTATGAAGAAGGAAACAACAGGAGAAAACAAACTCAAAATAGAGATGATAGCAATGAAGATAAAAACAAACTATGAAGAAGGAGACAACAGGAGAAAACAAACTCAAAATAGAGATGATAGCAATGAAGATAAAAACAAACTACGAAGAAGGAAACAACAGGAGAAAACAAACTCAAAATAGAGATGATAGCAAGGTAGATAAAAACAAACTATGAAGAAGGAAACAACCAGAGAAAACAAACTCAAAATAGAGATGATAGCAAGGAAGATAAAAACAAACTATGAAGAAGGAAACAACCGGAGAAAACAAACTCAAAATAGAGATGATAGCAAGGAAGATTAAAACAAACTATGAAGAAGGAAACAACCGGAGAAAACAAACTCAAAATAGAGATGATAGCAAGGAAGATTAAAAGAAACTATGAAGAAGGAAACAACAGGAGAAAACAAACTCAAATTAGAGATGATAGCAATGAAGATAAAAACAAACTATGAAGAAGGAAACAACAGGAGAAAACAAACTCAAAATAGAGATGATAGCAATGAAGATTAAAACAAACTATGAAGAAGGAAACAACCGGAGAAAACAAACTCAAAATAGAGATGATAGCAATGAAGATTAAAACAAACTATGAAGAAGGAAACAACCGGAGAAAACAAACTCAAAATAGAGATGATAGCAATGAAGATTAAAACAAATATGAAGAAGGAAACAACCGGAGAAAACAAACTCAAAATAGAGATGATAGCAAGGAAGATTAAAACAAATATGAAGAAGGAAACAACCGGAGAAAACAAACTCAAAATAGAGATGATAGCAAGGAAGATTAAAAGAAACTATGAAGAAGGAAACAACAGGAGAAAACAAACTCAAAATAGAGATGATAGCAAGGAAGATAAAAACAAACTATGAAGAAGGAAACAACAGGAGAAAACAAACTCAAAATAGAGATGATAGCAATGAAGATAAAAACAAACTATGAAGAAGGAAACAACAGGAGAAAACAAACTCAAAATAGAGATGATAGCAATGAAGATAAAAACAAACTATGAAGAAGGAAACAACCGGAGAAAACAAACTCAAAATAGAGATGATAGCAAGGAAGATTAAAACAAACTATGAAGAAGGAAACAACAGGAGAAAACAAACTCAAATTAGAGATGATAGCAATGAAGATTAAAACAAATATGAAGAAGGAAACAACAGGAGAAAACAAACTCAAAATAGAGATGATAGCAAGGAAGATAAAAACAAACTATGAAGAAGGAAACAACAGGAGAAAACAAATTCAAAATATAGATGATAGCAAGGAAGATAAAAACAAACTATGAAGAAGGAAACAACAGGAGAAAACAAACTCAAAATAGAGAGGATAGCAATGAAGATAAAAACAAACTACGAAGAAGGAAACAACAGGAGAAAACAAACTCAAAATATAGATGATAGCAATGAAGATAAAAACAAACTATGAAGAAGGAAACAACAGCAGAAAACAAACTCAAAATAGAGATGATAGCAATGAAGATAAAAACAAACTATGAAGAAGGAAACAACAGGAGAAAACAAACTCAAAATAGAGATGATAGCAATGACGATAAAAACAAACTATGAAGAAGGAAACAACAGGAGAAAACAAACTCAAAATAGAGATGATAGCAATGAAGATTAAAACAAACTACGAAGAAGGAAACAACAGGAGAAAACAAACTCAAAATAGAGATGATAGCAATGAAGATTAAAACAAACTATGAAGAAGGAAACAACAGGAGAAAACAAACTCAAAATAGAGATGATAGCAATGATGATAAAAACAAACTATGAAGAAGGAAACAACAGGAGAAAACAAACTCAAAATAGAGATGATAGCAATGAAGATAAAAACAAACTATGAAGAAGGAGACAACAGGAGAAAACAAACTCAAAATAGAGATGATAGCAATGAAGATAAAAACAAACTACGAAGAAGGAAACAACAGGAGAAAACAAACTCAAAATAGAGATGATAGCAAGGTAGATAAAAACAAACTATGAAGAAGGAAACAACCAGAGAAAACAAACTCAAAATAGAGATGATAGCAAGGAAGATAAAAACAAACTATGAAGAAGGAAACAACCGGAGAAAACAAACTCAAAATAGAGATGATAGCAAGGAAGATTAAAACAAACTATGAAGAAGGAAACAACCGGAGAAAACAAACTCAAAATAGAGATGATAGCAAGGAAGATTAAAAGAAACTATGAAGAAGGAAACAACAGGAGAAAACAAACTCAAATTAGAGATGATAGCAATGAAGATAAAATCAAACTATGAAGAAGGAAACAACAGGAGAAAACAAACTCAAAATAGAGATGATAGCAATGAAGATTAAAACAAACTATGAAGAAGGAAACAACCGGAGAAAACAAACTCAAAATAGAGATGATAGCAATGAAGATTAAAACAAACTATGAAGAAGGAAACAACCGGAGAAAACAAACTCAAAATAGAGATGATAGCAATGAAGATTAAAACAAATATGAAGAAGGAAACAACCGGAGAAAACAAACTCAAAATAGAGATGATAGCAAGGAAGATTAAAACAAATATGAAGAAGGAAACAACCGGAGAAAACAAACTCAAAATAGAGATGATAGCAAGGAAGATTAAAAGAAACTATGAAGAAGGAAACAACAGGAGAAAACAAACTCAAAATAGAGATGATAGCAATGAAGATTAAAACAAATATGAAGAAGGAAACAACCGGAGAAAACAAACTCAAAATAGAGATGATAGAAAGGAAGATTAAAAGAAACTATGAAGAAGGAAACAACAGGAGAAAACAAACTCAAAATAGAGATGATAGCAAGGAAGATAAAAACAAACTATGAAGAAGGAAACAACCGGAGAAAACAAACTCAAAATAGAGATGATAGCAATGAAGATTAAAACAAACTATGAAGAAGGAAACAACAGGAGAAAACAAACTCAAAATAGAGATGATAGCAAGGAAGATTAAAACAAATATGAAGAAGGAAACAACCGGAGAAAACAAACTCAAAATAGAGATGATAGCAAGGAAGATTAAAAGAAACTATGAAGAAGGAAACAACAGGAGAAAACAAACTCAAAATAGAGATGATAGCAATGAAGATTAAAACAAACTATGAAGAAGGAAACAACCGGAGAAAACAAACTCAAAATAGAGATGATAGCAAGGAAGATTAAAAGAAACTATGAAGAAGGAAACAACAGGAGAAAACAAACTCAAATTAGAGATGACAGCAATGAAGATTAAAACAAATATGAAGAAGGAAACAACCGGAGAAAACAAACTCAAAATAGAGATGATAGCAAGGAAGATTAAAAGAAACTATGAAGAAGGAAACAACAGGAGAAAACAAACTCAAAATAGAGATGATAGCAATGAAGATTAAAACAAACTATGAAGAAGGAAACAACCGGAGAAAACAAACTCAAAATAGAGATGATAGCAAGGAAGATAAAAACAAACTATGAAGAAGGAAACAACAGGAGAAAACAAACTCAAAATAGAGAGGATAGCAATGAAGCTAAAAACAAACTACGAAGAAGTAAACAACAGGAGAAAACAAACTCAAAATAGAGATGATAGCAATGAAGATAAAAACAAACTATGAAGAAGGAAACAACAGGAGAAAACAAACTCAAAATAGAGATGATAGCAATGACGATAAAAACAAACTATGAAGAAGGAAACAACAGGAGAAAACAAACTCAAAATAGAGATGATAGCAATGAAGATTAAAACAAACTACGAAGAAGGAAACAACAGGAGAAAACAAACTCAAAATAGAGATGATAGCAATGAAGATTAAAACAAACTATGAAGAAGGAAACAACAGGAGAAAACAAACTCAAAATAGAGATGATAGCAATGAAGATAAAAACAAACTATGAAGAAGGAGACAACAGGAGAAAACAAACTCAAAATAGAGATGATAGCAATGAAGATAAAAACAAACTACGAAGAAGGAAACAACAGGAGAAAACAAACTCAAAATAGAGATGATAGCAAGGTAGATAAAAACAAACTATGAAGAAGGAAACAACCAGAGAAAACAAACTCAAAATAGAGATGATAGCAAGGAAGATAAAAACAAACTATGAAGAAGGAAACAACCAGAGAAAACAAACTCAAAATAGAGATGATAGCAAGGAAGATTAAAACAAACTATGAAGAAGGAAACAACAGGAGAAAACAAACTCAAAATAGAGATGATAGCAAGGAAGATTAAAAGAAACTATGAAGAAGGAAACAACAGGAGAAAACAAACTCAAATTAGAGATGATAGCAATGAAGATAAAACAAACTATGAAGAAGGAAACAACAGGAGAAAACAAACTCAAAATAGAGATGATAGCAATGAAGATTAAAACAAACTATGAAGAAGGAAACAACAGGAGAAAACAAACTCAAAATAGAGATGATAGCAATGAAGATTAAAACAAACTATGAAGAAGGAAACAACAGGAGAAAACAAACTCAAAATAGAGATGATAGCAATGAAGATTAAAACAAACTATGAAGAAGGAAACAACAGGAGAAAACAAACTCAAAATAGAGATGATAGCAATGAAGATAAAAACAAACTATGAAGAAGGAAACAACCGGAGAAAACAAACTCAAAATAGAGATGATAGCAAAGAAGATAAAAACAAACTATGAAGAAGGAAACAACAGGAGAAAACAAACTCAAAATAGAGATGATAGCAAGGAAGATAAAAACAAACTATGAAGAAGGAAACAACAGGAGAAAACAAACTCAAAATAGAGATGATAGCAATGACGATAAAAACAAACTATGAAGAAGGAAACAACCGGAGAAAACAAACTCAAATTAGAGATGATAGCAATGAAGATTAAAACAAACTATGAAGAAGGAAACAACCGGAGAAAACAAACTCAAAATAGAGATGACAGCAAGGAAGATAAAAACAAACTATGAAGAAGGAAACAACAGGAGAAAACAAACTCAAAATAGAGATGACAGCAAGGAAGATAAAAACAAACTATGAAGAAGGAAACAACCGGAGAAAACAAACTCAAAATAGAGATGATAGCAAGGAAGATTAAAACAAACTATGAAGAAGGAAACAACAGGATAAAACAAACTCAAAATAGAGATGACAGCAAGGAAGATAAAAACAAACTATGAAGAAGGAAACAACCGGAGAAAACAAACTCAAAATAGAGATGATAGCAATGAAGATAAAAACAAACTATGAAGAAGGAAACAACCGGAGAAAACAAACTCAAAATAGAGATGATAGCAATGAAGATAAAAACAAACTATGAAGAAGGAAACAACAGGAGAAAACAAACTCAAAATAGAGATGATAGCAATGAAGATAAAAACAAACTATGAAGAAGGAAACAACAGGAGAAAACAAACTCAAAATAGAGATGATAGCAAGGAAGATAAAAACAAACTATGAAGAAGGAAACAACAGGAGAAAACAAACTCAAATTAGAGATGATAGCAATGACGATAAAAACAAACTCTGAAGAAGGAAACAACCAGAGAAAACAAACTCAAAATAGAGATGATAGCAATGAAGATAAAAACAAACTATGAAGAAGGAAACAACCGGAGAAAACAAACTCAAAATAGAGATGATAGCAAGGAAGATAAAAACAAACTATGAAGAAGGAAACAACAGGAGAAAACAAACTCAAAATAGAGATGATAGCAAGGAAGATAAAAACAAACTATGAAGAAGGAAACAACAGGAGAAAACAAACTCAAAATAGAGATGATAGCAAGGAAGATAAAAACAAACTATGAAGAAGGAAACAACAGGAGAAAACAAACTCAAAATAGAGATGATAGCAATGACGATAAAAACAAACTATGAAGAAGGAAACAACCGGAGAAAACAAACTCAAAATAGAGATGATAGCAATGACGATAAAAACAAACTATGAAGAAGGAAACAACAGGAGAAAACAAACTCAAAATAGAGATGATAGCAATGAAGATAAAAACAAACTATGAAGAAGGAAACAACAGGAGAAAACAAACTCAAAATAGAGATGATAGCAAGGAAGATAAAAACAAACTACGAAGAAGGAAACAACAGGAGAAAACAAACTCAAATTAGAGATGACAGCAAGGAAGATAAAAACAAACTATGAAGAAGGAAACAACAGGAGAAAACAAACTCAAAATAGAGATGATAGCAATGAAGATTAAAACAAACTATGAAGAAGGACACAACAGGAGAAAACAAACTCAAAATAGAGATGACAGCAATGAAGATAAAAACAAACTATGAAGAAGGAAACAACAGGAGAAAACAAACTCAAAATAGAGATGATAGCAATGAAGATAAAAACAAACTATGAAGAAGGAAACAACCGGAGAAAACAAACTCAAATTTGAGATGATAGCAAGGAAGATAAAAACAAACTATGAAGAAGGAAACAACAGGAGAAAACAAACTCAAAATAGAGATGATAGCAATGAAGATTAAAACAAACTATGAAGAAGGAAACAACAGGAGAAAACAAACTCAAAATAGAGATGATAGCAATGAAGATTAAAACAAACTATGAAGAAGGAAACAACAGGAGAAAACAAACTCAAAATAGAGATGACAGCAAGGAAGATAAAAACAAACTATGAAGAAGGAAACAACAGGAGAAAACAAACTCAAAATAGAGATGATAGCAATGAAGATTAAAACAAACTATGAAGAAGGAAACAACAGGAGAAAACAAACTCAAAATAGAGATGATAGCAAGGAAGATAAAAACAAACTATGAAGAAGGAAACAACAGGAGAAAACAAACTCAAAATAGAGATGATAGCAATGAAGATAAAAACAAACCATGAAGAAGGAAACAACGCGAGAAAACAAACTCAAAATAGAGATGATAGCAAGGAAGATAAAAACAAACTATGAAGAAGGAAACAACAGGAGAAAACAAACTCAAAATAGAGATGATAGCAATGAAGATAAAAACAAACTATGAAGAAGGAAACAACCGGAGAAAACAAACTCAAAATAGAGATGATAGCAATGAAGATAAAAACAAACTATGAAGAAGGAAACAACAGGAGAAAACAAACTCAAAATAGAGATGATAGCAATGAAGATAAAAACAAACTATGAAGAAGGAAACAACCAGAGAAAACAAACTCAAAATAGAGATGATAGCAATCAAGATAAAAACAAACTACGCAGAAGGAAACAACAGGAGAAAACAAACTCAAAATAGAGATGATAGCAAGGAAGATTAAAAGAAACTATGAAGAAGGAAACAACAGGAGAAAACAAACTCAAAATAGAGATGATAGCAAGGAAGATTAAAAGAAACTATGAAGAAGGAAACAACAGGAGAAAACAAACTCAAATTAGAGATGATAGCAATGAAGATTAAAACAAATATGAAGAAGGAAACAACAGGAGAAAACAAACTCAAAATAGATATGATAGCAAGGAAGATAAAAACAAACTATGAAGAAGGAAACAACAGGAGAAAACAAACTCAAAATATAGATGATAGCAAGGAAGATAAAAACAAACTATGAAGAAGGAAACAACAGGAGAAAACAAACTCAAAATAGAGAGGATAGCAATGAAGATAAAAACAAACTACGAAGAAGGAAACAACAGGAGAAAACAAACTCAAAATAGAGATGATAGCAATGAAGATAAAAACAAACTATGAAGAAGGAAACAACAGGAGAAAACAAACTCAAAATAGAGATGATAGCAATGACGATAAAAACAAACTATGAAGAAGGAAACAACAGGAGAAAACAAACTCAAAATAGAGATGATAGCAATGAAGATAAAAACAAACTATGAAGAAGGAAACAACAGGAGAAAACAAACTCAAAATAGAGATGATAGCAATGAAGATAAAAACAAACTATGAAGAAGGAAACAACAGGAGAAAACAAACTCAAAATAGAGATGATAGCAATGACGATAAAAACAAACTATGAAGAAGGAAACAACAGGAGAAAACAAACTCAAAATAGAGATGATAGCAATGAAGATTAAAACAAACTACGAAGAAGGAAACAACAGGAGAAAACAAACTCAAAATAGAGATGATAGCAATGAAGATTAAAACAAACTATGAAGAAGGAAACAACAGGAGAAAACAAATTCAAAATAGAGATGATAGCAATGATGATAAAAACAAACTATGAAGAAGGAAACAACAGGAGAAAACAAACTCAAAATAGAGATGATAGCAATGAAGATAAAAACAAACTATGAAGAAGGAAACAACAGGAGAAAACAAACTCAAAATAGAGATGATAGCAATGAAGATAAAAACAAACTACGAAGAAGGAAACAACAGGAGAAAACAAACTCAAAATAGAGATGATAGCAAGGTAGATAAAAACAAACTATGAAGAAGGAAACAACCAGAGAAAACAAACTCAAAATAGAGATGATAGCAAGGAAGATAAAAACAAACTATGAAGAAGGAAACAACCGGAGAAAACAAACTCAAAATAGAGATGATAGCAAGGAAGATTAAAACAAACTATGAAGAAGGAAACAACCGGAGAAAACAAACTCAAAATAGAGATGATAGCAATGAAGATTAAAACAAATATGAAGAAGGAAACAACCGGAGAAAACAAACTCAAAATAGAGATGATAGCAAGGAAGATTAAAACAAATATGAAGAAGGAAACAACCGGAGAAAACAAACTCAAAATAGAGATGATAGCAAGGAAGATTAAAAGAAACTATGAAGAAGGAAACAACAGGAGAAAACAAACTCAAAATAGAGATGATAGCAATGAAGATTAAAACAAATATGAAGAAGGAAACAACCGGAGAAAACAAACTCAAAATAGAGATGATAGAAAGGAAGATTAAAAGAAACTATGAAGAAGGAAACAACAGGAGAAAACAAACTCAAAATAGAGATGATAGCAAGGAAGATAAAAACAAACTATGAAGAAGGAAACAACCGGAGAAAACAAACTCAAAATAGAGATGATAGCAATGAAGATTAAAACAAACTATGAAGAAGGAAACAACAGGAGAAAACAAACTCAAAATAGAGATGATAGCAAGGAAGATTAAAACAAATATGAAGAAGGAAACAACCGGAGAAAACAAACTCAAAATAGAGATGATAGCAAGGAAGATTAAAAGAAACTATGAAGAAGGAAACAACAGGAGAAAACAAACTCAAAATAGAGATGATAGCAATGAAGATTAAAACAAATATGAAGAAGGAAACAACCGGAGAAAACAAACTCAAAATAGAGATGATAGCAAGGAAGATTAAAAGAAACTATGAAGAAGGAAACAACAGGAGAAAACAAACTCAAAATAGAGATGATAGCAAGGAAGATAAAAACAAACTATGAAGAAGGAAACAACCGGAGAAAACAAACTCAAAATAGAGATGATAGCAATGAAGATTAAAACAAACTATGAAGAAGGAAACAACAGGAGAAAACAAACTCAAAATAGAGATGATAGCAAGGAAGATAAAAACAAACTATGAAGAAGGAAATAACCGGAGAAAACAAACTCAAAATAGAGATGATAGCAATGAAGATAAAAACAAACTATGAAGAAGGAAACAACAGGAGAAAACAAACTCAAAATAGAGATGATAGCAAGGAAGATAAAAACAAACTATGAAGAAGGAAACAACCGGAGAAAACAAACTCAAAATAGAGATGATAGCAATGAAGATTAAAACAAACTATGAAGAAGGAAACAACCGGAGAAAACAAACTCAAAATAGAGATGATAGCAAGTAGTGTAGCAGCATAGCAAACCTGTTGTGCATTTTGTGATACAAGCACCAAATTTGGCACAAATGTACATTAATATGTTGCGAACATTTTCAGATATTGGGCCACTTGAAATTCCGTAAATTTTTTTCTTCAAATTTTTTCAAATTTCGTAATTTCAAATTTTTCGGGTGACACCGTCACAATTTCGGTCTTCGAGGCCGGCCGATATAGTGGGGCGGCTTAGCCCAAATATTCAAAAGAATTGTGCATTTTGTGATACAAGCACCAAATTTGGCACAAATGTACATTAATATGTTGCGAACATTGTGTGGTCAGCAATGAAGACGAGAGTCTGAATTACATGTATGCAAAAGACCTTGTGAACCAGTGAAGCAAATACACGGGTAAGCATGAATTAAATCTAGGGCATGATATAATTTCCATGATGTTTACCTCTACACTCAATGGTGGAAGGAGGTAATGTTTTGATCCCAGCTTGTCTGTATGTCTGTTTGTCTGTTAGTCCACAAAATTCCAGACAAAGCTTGTAGTTGTGGTAGTTGTAGTGGTAGTGGTGATAACAGAAATTGTTATATAGAACTGAACTTATATTATTATTATATGCAGAAAATAACTTCATTTCTATATGCCCTGCAGTGGACAGGTTAATTGGTTTATGCACTGAAGGGGTCACCCTGGTGTGCACTGCTGTGTTCTGCCTCACTGAGTTGTTCAGGTATGATGTACTCAGCACAAGCTTCCGGTCGGCCCGGAGGTGGGGGTGCGGGGCCTGTCACGGAACGTCAAAACAAACGGCCTGCCGGGGCCGCCCAAAAGTCGGGCGTGAGGGGCGCGTCCACTAATGGAACGCCTCTCGCTTCCCAGATCGAGGGCCACGTGGTCAGGAGAACCTCGTCCCTTCCGGTCACACTTTGCCTATCGGCCGGCCTCGAAGACCGAAATTGTGACGGTGTCACCCGAAAAATTTGAAATTACGAAATTTGAAAAAATTTGAAAAAAAAAATTACGGAATTTCAAGTGGCCCAATATCTGAAAATGTTCGCAACATATTAATGTACATTTGTGCCAAATTTCGTGCTTGTATCACAAAATGCACAATTCTTTTGAATATTTGGGCTAAGCCGCCCCACTAAAGGAAGATAAAAACAAACTATGAAGAAGGAAACAACCAGAGAAAACAAACTCAAAATAGAGATGACAGCAATGAAGATAAAAACAAACTATGAAGAAGGAAACAACAGGAGAAAACAAACTCAAAATAGAGATGATAGCAAGGAAGATAAAAACAAACTATGAAGAAGGAAACAACCGGAGAAAACAAACTCAAAATAGAGATGATAGCAAGGAAGATAAAAACAAACTATGAAGAAGGAAACAACAGGAGAAAACAAACTCAAAATAGAGATGATAGCAATGAAGATAAAAACAAACTATGAAGAAGGAAACAACAGGAGAAAACAAACTCAAAATAGAGATGATAGCAAGGAAGATAAAAACAAACTATGAAGAAGGAAACAACAGGAGAAAACAAACTCAAAATAGAGATGATAGCAATGAAGATAAAAACAAACTATGAAGAAGGAAACAACAGGAGAAAACAAACTCAAAATAGAGATGATAGCAAGGAAGATAAAAACAAACTATGAAGAAGGAAACAACAGGAGAAAACAAACTCAAAATAGAGATGATAGCAATGAAGATAAAAACAAACTATGAAGAAGGAAACAACAGGAGAAAACAAACTCAAAATAGAGATGATAGCAATGACGATAAAAACAAACTATGAAGAAGGAAACAACTGGAGAAAACAAACTCAAAATAGAGATGACAGCAATGAAGATAAAAACAAACTATGAAGAAGGAAACAACAGGAGAAAACAAACTCAAAATAGAGATGATAGCAATGATGATAAAAACAAACTATGAAGAAGGAAACAACCGGAGAAAACAAACTCAAAATAGAGATAGCAATGACGATAAAAACAAACTATGAAGAAGGAAACAACAGGAGAAAACAAACTCAAAATATAGATGATAGCAATGAAGATAAAAACAAACTATGAAGAAGGAAACAACAGGAGAAAACAAACTCAAAATAGAGATGATAGCAATGACGATAAAAACAAACTATGAAGAAGGAAACAACAGGAGCAAACAAACTCAAAATAGAGATGATAGCAATGAAGATAAAAACAAACTATGAAGAAGGAAACAACAGGAGAAAACAAACTCAAAATAGAGATGATAGCAAGGAAGATAAAAACAAACTACGCAGAAGGAAACAACCAGAGAAAACAAACTCAAAATAGAGATGATAGCAATGAAGATTAAAACAAACTATGAAGAAGGAAACAACCAGAGAAAACAAACTCAAAATAGAGATGATAGCAAGGAAGATTAAAAGAAACTATGAAGAAGGAAACAACAGGAGAAAACAAACTCAAATTAGAGATGACAGCAATGAAGATTAAAACAAATATGAAGAAGGAAACAACAGGAGAAAACAAATTCAAAATAGAGATGACAGCAATGACGATAAAAACAAACTATGAAGAAGGAAACAACAGGAAAAAACAAACTCAAAATAGAGATGATAGCAATGAAGATAAAAACAAACTACGAAGAAGGAAACAACAGGAGAAAACAAACTCAAAATATAGATGATAGCAATGAAGATAAAAACAAACTACGAACAAGGAAACAACAGGAGAAAACAAACTCAAAATAGAGATGATAGCAATGAAGATTAAAACAAACTATGAAGAAGGAAACAACAGGAGAAAACAAACTCAAAATAGAGATGACAGCAATGAAGATAAAAACAAACTATGAAGAAGGAAACAACCGGAGAAAACAAACTCAAAATAGAGATGATAGCAAGGAAGATAAAAACAAACTATGAAGAAGGAAACAACCAGAGAAAACAAACTCAAAATAGAGATGACAGCAATGACGATAAAAACAAACTATGAAGAAGGAAACAACAGGAGAAAACAAACTCAAAATAGAGATGATAGCAATGAACATTAAAACAAACTATGAAGAAGGAAACAACAGGAGAAAACAAACTCAAAATAGAGATGACAGCAATGAAGATTAAAACAAACTATGAAGAAGGAAACAACAGGAGAAAACAAACTCAAAATAGAGATGACAGCAATGAAGATAAAAACAAACTATGAAGAAGGAAACAACCGGAGAAAACAAACTCAAAATAGAGATGATAGCAATGAAGATAAAAACAAACTATGAAGAAGGAAACAACTGGAGAAAACAAACTCAAAATAGAGATGACAGCAATGACGATAAAAACAAACTATGAAGAAGGAAACAACCGGAGAAAACAAACTCAAAATAGAGATGATAGCAAGGAAGATAAAAACAAACTACGAAGAAGGAAACAACAGGAGAAAACAAACTCAAAATAGAGATGATAGCAGTGAAGATAAAAACAAACTATGAACAAGGAAACAACAGGAGAAAACAAACTCAAAATAGAGATGATAGCAATGAAGATTAAAACAAACTATGAAGAAGGAAACAACAGGAGAAAACAAACTCAAAAGAGAGATGATAGCAATGACGATAAAAACAAACTATGAAGAAGGAAACAACCGGAGAAAACAAACTCAAATTAGAGATGATAGCAATGAAGATTAAAACAAACTATGAAGAAGGAAACAACCGGAGAAAACAAACTCAAAATAGAGATGACAGCAAGGAAGATAAAAACAAACTATGAAGAAGGAAACAACAGGAGAAAACAAACTCAAAATAGAGATGACAGCAAGGAAGATAAAAACAAACTATGAAGAAGGAAACAACCGGAGAAAACAAACTCAAAATAGAGATGATAGCAAGGAAGATTAAAACAAACTGTGAAGAAGGAAACAACAGGAGAAAACAAACTCAAAATAGAGATGACAGCAAGGAAGATAAAAACAAACTATGAAGAAGGAAACAACCGGAGAAAACAAACTCAAAATAGAGATGATAGCAATGAAGATAAAAACAAACTATGAAGAAGGAAACAACCGGAGAAAACAAACTCAAAATAGAGATGATAGCAATGAAGATAAAAACAAACTATGAAGAAGGAAACAACAGGAGAAAACAAACTCAAAATAGAGATGATAGCAATGAAGATAAAAACAAACTATGAAGAAGGAAACAACAGGAGAAAACAAACTCAAAATAGAGATGATAGCAAGGAAGATAAAAACAAACTATGAAGAAGGAAACAACAGGAGAAAACAAACTCAAATTAGAGATGATAGCAATGACGATAAAAACAAACTCTGAAGAAGGAAACAACCAGAGAAAACAAACTCAAAATAGAGATGATAGCAATGAAGATAAAAACAAACTATGAAGAAGGAAACAACCGGAGAAAACAAACTCAAAATAGAGATGATAGCAAGGAAGATAAAAACAAACTATGAAGAAGGAAACAACAGGAGAAAACAAACTCAAAATAGAGATGATAGCAAGGAAGATAAAAACAAACTATGAAGAAGGAAACAACAGGAGAAAACAAACTCAAAATAGAGATGATAGCAATGAAGATAAAAACAAACTATGAAGAAGGAAACAACCAGAGAAAACAAACTCAAAATAGAGATGATAGCAAGGAAGATTAAAAGAAACTATGAAGAAGGAAACAACAGGAGAAAACAAACTCAAATTAGAGATGATAGCAATGAAGATTAAAACAAATATGAAGAAGGAAACAACAGGAGAAAACAAACTCAAAATAGAGATGATAGCAAGGAAGATAAAAACAAACTATGAAGAAGGAAACAACAGGAGAAAACAAATTCAAAATATAGATGATAGCAAGGAAGATAAAAACAAACTATGAAGAAGGAAACAACAGGAGAAAACAAACTCAAAATAGAGAGGATAGCAATGAAGATAAAAACAAACTACGAAGAAGGAAACAACAGGAGAAAACAAACTCAAAATATAGATGATAGCAATGAAGATAAAAACAAACTATGAAGAAGGAAACAACAGCAGAAAACAAACTCAAAATAGAGATGATAGCAATGAAGATAAAAACAAACTATGAAGAAGGAAACAACAGGAGAAAACAAACTCAAAATAGAGATGATAGCAATGACGATAAAAACAAACTATGAAGAAGGAAACAACAGGAGAAAACAAACTCAAAATAGAGATGATAGCAATGAAGATTAAAACAAACTACGAAGAAGGAAACAACAGGAGAAAACAAACTCAAAATAGAGATGATAGCAATGAAGATTAAAACAAACTATGAAGAAGGAAACAACAGGAGAAAACAAACTCAAAATAGAGATGATAGCAATGATGATAAAAACAAACTATGAAGAAGGAAACAACAGGAGAAAACAAACTCAAAATAGAGATGATAGCAATGAAGATAAAAACAAACTATGAAGAAGGAGACAACAGGAGAAAACAAACTCAAAATAGAGATGATAGCAATGAAGATAAAAACAAACTACGAAGAAGGAAACAACAGGAGAAAACAAACTCAAAATAGAGATGATAGCAAGGTAGATAAAAACAAACTATGAAGAAGGAAACAACCAGAGAAAACAAACTCAAAATAGAGATGATAGCAAGGAAGATAAAAACAAACTATGAAGAAGGAAACAACCGGAGAAAACAAACTCAAAATAGAGATGATAGCAAGGAAGATTAAAACAAACTATGAAGAAGGAAACAACCGGAGAAAACAAACTCAAAATAGAGATGATAGCAAGGAAGATTAAAAGAAACTATGAAGAAGGAAACAACAGGAGAAAACAAACTCAAATTAGAGATGATAGCAATGAAGATAAAAACAAACTATGAAGAAGGAAACAACAGGAGAAAACAAACTCAAAATAGAGATGATAGCAATGAAGATTAAAACAAACTATGAAGAAGGAAACAACCGGAGAAAACAAACTCAAAATAGAGATGATAGCAATGAAGATTAAAACAAACTATGAAGAAGGAAACAACCGGAGAAAACAAACTCAAAATAGAGATGATAGCAATGAAGATTAAAACAAATATGAAGAAGGAAACAACCGGAGAAAACAAACTCAAAATAGAGATGATAGCAAGGAAGATTAAAACAAATATGAAGAAGGAAACAACCGGAGAAAACAAACTCAAAATAGAGATGATAGCAAGGAAGATTAAAAGAAACTATGAAGAAGGAAACAACAGGAGAAAACAAACTCAAAATAGAGATGATAGCAAGGAAGATAAAAACAAACTATGAAGAAGGAAACAACAGGAGAAAACAAACTCAAAATAGAGATGATAGCAATGAAGATAAAAACAAACTATGAAGAAGGAAACAACAGGAGAAAACAAACTCAAAATAGAGATGATAGCAATGAAGATAAAAACAAACTATGAAGAAGGAAACAACCGGAGAAAACAAACTCAAAATAGAGATGATAGCAAGGAAGATTAAAACAAACTATGAAGAAGGAAACAACAGGAGAAAACAAACTCAAATTAGAGATGATAGCAATGAAGATTAAAACAAATATGAAGAAGGAAACAACAGGAGAAAACAAACTCAAAATAGAGATGATAGCAAGGAAGATAAAAACAAACTATGAAGAAGGAAACAACAGGAGAAAACAAATTCAAAATATAGATGATAGCAAGGAAGATAAAAACAAACTATGAAGAAGGAAACAACAGGAGAAAACAAACTCAAAATAGAGAGGATAGCAATGAAGATAAAAACAAACTACGAAGAAGGAAACAACAGGAGAAAACAAACTCAAAATATAGATGATAGCAATGAAGATAAAAACAAACTATGAAGAAGGAAACAACAGCAGAAAACAAACTCAAAATAGAGATGATAGTGTTACAGACACGACTTTGATGTTAAGGTGGGCCGAGCGGAATGGCCGTCGTGTCCGCACAAATTACCCGATTGTACTCGAACGTCGACGAAGCCGCGCTACGCTGGCTCAATAGGAAAGAGAAGACACCCGGCTGGGTTATAATGACACAATACGACACCAGGGGTTCAGTTCTCAAGACCTCCGGAGGAGGTTATATTAAAGCGGAAGGTTAGATTACAACTACAAGAGGTACATCATAGGAAGACAGGCACTTAGACACAACCTTATATTATTCCCGACAGACCACAGAGAAACAGGACAAAAACTGACTCACACGGGGGTTGATGGCAAGGAAAGCGGGTATTCGATGGCCAGCACAAGGTGCACCTTGTGCTCAGGGACGGGATGGCGCGGCCCAAAAGATGCAGGAGGTCTCTCAGCGCTCGAGGTGGCGTCTTGTCGTCTCAAGCTGGGGGCGCATCTGACGTCACGTCCGGCAAGCGGCTGCGTATATCCGGCGGGGAGTGACACGCCCTCGGCTCGTTAGCTCCGCCCAGATGGAATCGGTCCGCCCTTCTTATTGGGTGCGGGGGGGGTTTACCAGGCTCCGCCCTTGACGAGGAGCTGACAGCCAGCCCCTTCGTGGTAACCCCGTGGGGCGCATGGATAATGGCGGCTAACCGAGCCGGAGGGAGGACGCACACTCCCCGCGCGCGCCGTTGTTGTAGTTGTTGTTGTTGTTGTTGTAGCTGTAGTTGTTGTTGTTGTTGTTGTTGTTGTTTGGGGACGAAGATGGGAGGAGGTATGGGAAGGTCCTAAACTCACTACTGGTGCCATATAATCACATTCTGGTGCAACGAAGAGTCATAATTAATGGAGACGAGGCCTTAACTGACATAGAATAAGAATAACTAGGAAGATGTCCGAAAGTTGTCTACGTGTGGTGCGGTGGACCTGGGCACGACATTTAATGGGGGAATAAGGGGAAGGTCGGCTCTACTGATTGTTATTTACATGCAATGGGACTAGGGAATGGGGGATCGGGGAAAGTTGGGGAGTATTGGAGAAAATAGGGGAATATTTACAAGCGGATATGGAGGCCAAATTCCATATTCGCAACATTGCACCCTTCTCTACCCTCGGGGCGTCCCGACCCGATAAATTTTTACCTACTTTAGTGTGGCACGCAATGTAGTTCCCTCTACTATTAACTCTACCCTGAGTGCGACAGTTTTACAGATATTCACAAATGAGTAAATATGTCCCCCTGCGACGTTGCACCCTTCTCCTCACAGAAACACACCCACAGGATAACCGAATCCGGAAAGAATCCTCAAACTAAACATACAGCCGGTAGGGAGCATTATTTACAAGACTATGCTGCTATTTACACTACGATCCAGGACCTGTTTTTGGAGGAACACATGCAGATGTTATGCATAGAGAGAGCGCGCTTGCCAACATCGATACACCAACCCACGAGTGCTCTGTGGCCGACGGCCTTTAATAACGTGCAGAGCACCCTTTCCCAGCATCAAAAGCACCACCCCACCACACAGTCAGCACCATCCGGTGCAGTCACCATTGTTCATTGGAATAAAAATAAATTCGACAACCCCTAACCCTGCAGGTGTCTCTTGCTCTTCTTGTGGTGCACTTGGTGTTAATTAACAGTGGTTCACCTTTATGGCATAGGTGCCACGTTGACCCATAGGTCCATCCCCGGGTGGTGCTTGGCCGCAAACGAACTGCGGTCCATTGTGGGTGGCCACAAACATTGCGGTCCATATGGTGTATCGATCCCGGCAGCAAACAGCGAAAGTGCAGGCCCACAACTGCGCAGCCAGCACCTCTCTCTCCTCTCTCTCTACCCCAAAGCCAGATCCTCGGAGGTGGGAGACAAAAGAAGAAACAAGTGAGTAAGGTGGTAAGGGCGCAAAAGTGCACGCAATGTAAGGTGATGCACACTGGGGGCACATGGGAACCAGGTGAGACAGGTACGTTCCTATCGTACGCCCCCCCCACCAGGTAACCTACATGGCCCCTCCCTTACCCCTTACTGTATCCACAAAACACAACACTACCCATAAACATCTACTTTACAAATCAACAAACATCCCTACTGTCTTCCCCGTTCCTCCCATATACCAAATTCGTCTTCTCTCCCTCCTAACCAATCAAATTTGCCATTTTCAACTCAACATCAAAATTTGCCATCACCAATTCATCATCAGTCCCTCCTAGGGAGGGAGAGATGGAATCACCCCAATGTCTCATCCACGTCGTGATGCGTCTCACAAATCCTCACAGCAATCTCATTTCCTGCACAAAACAAAGAAAACACAGGTGTGGAGTCATCATCATCACCACAGGTAAGTGGCTGCGTATGGTGCGACAGGTTCATCAATCCTAACTATCGCCTAAATGACTTTAACAACTTTACACTACCCGGGGTCTTTCTCCGGCCAAACCATTGGCCCTCTTACACTATGGGTTCTAAAAACCAATTCCCATTGGCCAAACTGTGGTGCTCTTCAATTTGGGGTCTCACTCCCCCGATTCATCTCCCGGTGCCCTCGTACAATTTCTGGGCTGTGGCGTGTACCTCTCCCAGTGGGTCTACCCACCTGCACACCTCCACCACTGCAGTTGCCTCCGAGCTTACCTGCTCCTTACCCTAACCTAACTACCTGGGGAAGGCCCTCTGGCTCTCTCCCCACTCCGTGCCCTCTCTGGCACTGGGCTGCCCGATCCACACCCGGGATCCTCAGGCACCCACTCACAACTACCGGCTCCCAGAGCCCACCTGCGGCCTCACCTGGCCGACATCCTCACAGTGGTGGAGTGCCCAACCAACTACACACACTAACAGGCTACACGCCCAGCCATTTCCACAACACTAATGCACCCATCCACAACACCATTCTGCCACCGCACCACAAATGCCAATATCCAACCACAACTTACCTATACCCTCTACCTAACACTTACACTACCCGCCCCGGGTATTCGTGAAAGGGGTCCACTCTTCCCCCATCCACACCTTCGCACCATGCACACCACTCCGTACCACTTACTCCAACTCTCTCCACACACCTGTACTTGCACACCTGTGCTCTCACACCTGGTGCCACCGGCACCCTTCTCTCCCCAAGCGCATTCGCGCTGATCCACACACTCACTACTCATACACTGCTCCACACACCTGTCCAGTTGCACACCTGTGCAATCACACCTGTCCAGTTGCACACCTGTGCAATCACACCTGTTCAATTCTCACAAACACGGCATCATCTCAGCTAACTACTCCCTTCTGAAACTTGCGCTTCCCAGTCGTCCCTTTAAACTATTGCGCTCCCTCGTCATTATCATCCATACTAATCTACCTGCGTCCCCACTACAGGTATCAGTCACTAACTAATCTTAACGTTACCTAATGTCAATCTCTAGATCCCTACACACGATATATCCTAACCCACCCGGGCTAGTTTTCACTGCCATACACCCCATAAACTATAGCGCATTTGCCCCACATGGGAAGGGTGGCAGGGATGCCAGCCTTACCCACTGGGCCCATCGCTCACTACCAATTTTGCACATCAAATTTCAACAAATCCAAAATTTGGCCAATCACTGCCCATCATCTGCCAATCACTACTGCCAATCCCTTGCCAATCATCAAATTTTGTTTTTCTCTAATTTTGGGTCCAAAACACTAACCTCATCACCCAGTCGACTCACTAATACCTCTCGGTGCGCCAATCCCTGTCCAAAGCCCGGCTTCGTAAAGCCAAGCAATGGATGCTGGTTGTTTTGTGCCGGCGGCAGGATGCGTCTCGCATTCGGTGCAGGGAAGGAGGCTTACCCGGGCCGAGATCCCACGCATCACCTCGGCGTGGAGCCATCCAATGTCCCGATCTCGACCTGCCGGCACGTCTCAACAAAACGTGGTCGCCATAACGACCCTTTCTATCGGGCTGCCCGCTCCGCCTAGTGGAGCACGGACGCGGCCGTTCAAAGCGAGGCCCAGCACGCACCGAGGGCCCGATTCGGCTATAAGTCGTTCTAAACTCTACCCCGTCTAACGTCGATGCTTCACCTGCATGCTTACATCCCGCAGCCCGTTCCTTGCTCACACATCCAGCCGTTTCCATGCCCCTCGTACCGTTCCTTACACACCCAGGTACACCCATTCCACTCACCGCCTTGGTCACACACCTGACCACCGAACACTTTGGCACACACTCGTTGGTAGCACACCTCACCAATACACCTCTTCGCGCCCCCTCCTCGGTCACCTCCTCTGTGACAATCACAGGTGTGCCCTCATTCACACACCCAACCACGTGCCTCACCACCAACTCCAGCGTGCATTCCCACTCACGCTCTACCATTCCAGGTGTGCATCCTTCCATCCCAGGTGTACATCCTCTCTCACCTGTCACAACTAACTCACGCTCCATGTCACTCTCACTACTCTCACCTCCATTCTTGGCAGCGCACTCACCCTTACTCTTGACAGCGCACTCTTTCCTCGTGCACCTGTCCGTCACACACCTTTCTCGCGCACACTCTCCCGTTACACCCTCTGTAACACTCACCACAGGTGGACACTCTTCCTTACTTCTGACAGCGCACTCTTTCCTCATGCACCTGTCCGTCACACACCTTTCTTGCGCACACCCTTGCGCACACTCTCCCGTCACACCCTCTGTAACACTTACCACACCGCGCTTCCATGTGCTCCCTCGCACACTCGCTACGACCGACTCACTCTCGCCAGCACCCTCACTCCTTGGCGTGCACTTTTTCCTCACACACCCCAGAGTCGGACTTTCTCGCACACCTCCTTTTTCGCACACCAGACCTGTCGCACACTTCACCAGTGGCCTCTCACGAACACCCGGGTCTATCTCGACCCCCAAGCTTCTTAAATCCCCTGGCGCATCATACGCACGACCATATTGGTCACCACTTACACCGGGTCCTCTTCCTCTTCGCTTCTCCTCCATCACCTGCGAATCCCTCATCCGGTTAATGAGCACATCATCACGATCCAAACACAGACTTTGGACCAATTCTTTTATCTCCTCTTTTATCTCTTTCTTATCCCCTCTCCGTCGCTTCTTAATTTCACTCATCCCTTCTTCCACTTCTTCTAATTTGTGCTTCACCTCTTTTATTCCCCGGTACGTCTCCTCAAGCTCGTCCTCCAAGGCTACCTTGACCGTTTCCAGGTGCGTCCTCACCTGCCGGTCCTTCGTCTCCATTACCTCTATCACCTCGTCCAACCTCGTTGTCAGTCCCTCACGTACCATCTGACATTCCCTCTTCGTCGCTATCAAGTCGTTTTTTATGTCGTTTTGTGTCGCTTTTAAACCTCCTAATACCGCAGTGTTCCTTTGAACCTGCTCCACTAACTCCGTTTGTCCCACCGTCAGCTGCTCCACCTCCTGCGTCAGGTCCTCTATGCCCCCTTGTAACTTTACAGTCCCCTTTCTCACCTCCTTCTCCATGTGCTCCTTACAGTGCCTCACCTCCTCGCGCACTCCTCCGACCTCCTCACTCACTCCTCTTCTGATCTCCTCTCCCATCACTTGCATCTCCTGCCCAGATGCCACCCTCATCTGCTCCATTTCCTCCCTGTGAGCATCCAGTTTGGTTTCTACCCCCATTCTGACCCCCTCTATCTGCTGCTCCATTTGTTTAACTTCCCTTTCCGCTTGGTCCCTCATGTCCCTCAATTTGCCTTCCATACTGTTTTCTAACCCCTCTAACCCATTTTTCACTCCCTCTATTTGATTCTCTTGAGCGGCCATTCTGTTTTCTACCCCCGTTAACCCATTCTTTACTTCTTTTATCCCGTTGTCTAACCCCTCAAATTTCTTTTCTAATCCCTCACCGGTACCCCTCATTTGGCCCTCCAATCGCTCACCCTGAGCATCCATCCGGTTTCCCAACCGCTCACCCAATCGCTCATTATTAGCCCTCGTTTCCTCCCTCATTTTCTCGCTATTCTGGGCCATAAGGGCCTTCATTTGTATGAAAAAAAGGCCCCAATCCATCGGGGGCGCTGCCACGGTCGCTGGCGCGGTGATCAGCGAGGCGCCATTTTGCGCGCCCGCTTCTTCGTGCGTGACGGCGCTATTTTGCGAACCTGCCGCCCTCACTGCTTCGCTCTCCTCCTGTCCCTCATTTTGGTCCTGGATCGACCCTACCTCACTCTCCCCTACCGGACCCCAGCCGTCTTGATCCGCCATAGCGCGACTTGCAAAATTCGAGTTTCGTAAAACAAAACAAATTTCGGCCGCTCCAAATTTTGACCAAATTTTTTTTTTTTTTCCTCTATTCGTTTTTTTTTTCAAAATTTGGTCGGGCCTCGAATCTCACTCCCGACACCAATTGTTACCGTACTAACACAATTGGTGTCCAAAATTTGGGCTAAATAAATTTAGTCCCAGGTTCGAATCCCATCTCCTGACTACCAATTGTTACAGACACGACTTTGATGTTAAGGTGGGCCGAGCGGAATGGCCGTCGTGTCCGCACAAATTACCCGATTGTACTCGAACGTCGACGAAGCCGCGCTACGCTGGCTCAATAGGAAAGAGAAGACACCCGGCTGGGTTATAATGACACAATACGACACCAGGGGTTCAGTTCTCAAGACCTCCGGAGGAGGTTATATTAAAGCGGAAGGTTAGATTACAACTACAAGAGGTACATCATAGGAAGACAGGCACTTAGACACAACCTTATATTATTCCCGACAGACCACAGAGAAACAGGACAAAAACTGACTCACACGGGGGTTGATGGCAAGGAAAGCGGGTATTCGATGGCCAGCACAAGGTGCACCTTGTGCTCAGGGACGGGATGGCGCGGCCCAAAAGATGCAGGAGGTCTCTCAGCGCTCGAGGTGGCGTCTTGTCGTCTCAAGCTGGGGGCGCATCTGACGTCACGTCCGGCAAGCGGCTGCGTATATCCGGCGGGGAGTGACACGCCCTCGGCTCGTTAGCTCCGCCCAGATGGAATCGGTCCGCCCTTCTTATTGGGTGCGGGGGGGGTTTACCAGGCTCCGCCCTTGACGAGGAGCTGACAGCCAGCCCCTTCGTGGTAACCCCGTGGGGCGCATGGATAATGGCGGCTAACCGAGCCGGAGGGAGGACGCACACTCCCCGCGCGCGCCGTTGTTGTAGTTGTTGTTGTTGTTGTTGTAGCTGTAGTTGTTGTTGTTGTTGTTGTTGTTGTTGTTGTTTGGGGACGAAGATGGGAGGAGGTATGGGAAGGTCCTAAACTCACTACTGGTGCCATATAATCACATTCTGGTGCAACGAAGAGTCATAATTAATGGAGACGAGGCCTTAACTGACATAGAATAAGAATAACTAGGAAGATGTCCGAAAGTTGTCTACGTGTGGTGCGGTGGACCTGGGCACGACATTTAATGGGGGAATAAGGGGAAGGTCGGCTCTACTGATTGTTATTTACATGCAATGGGACTAGGGAATGGGGGATCGGGGAAAGTTGGGGAGTATTGGAGAAAATAGGGGAATATTTACAAGCGGATATGGAGGCCAAATTCCATATTCGCAACAATAGCAATGAAGATAAAAACAAACTATGAAGAAGGAAACAACAGGAGAAAACAAACTCAAAATAGAGATGATAGCAATGACGATAAAAACAAACTATGAAGAAGGAAACAACAGGAGAAAACAAACTCAAAATAGAGATGATAGCAATGAAGATTAAAACAAACTACGAAGAAGGAAACAACAGGAGAAAACAAACTCAAAATAGAGATGATAGCAATGAAGATTAAAACAAACTATGAAGAAGGAAACAACAGGAGAAAACAAACTCAAAATAGAGATGATAGCAATGATGATAAAAACAAACTATGAAGAAGGAAACAACAGGAGAAAACAAACTCAAAATAGAGATGATAGCAATGAAGATAAAAACAAACTATGAAGAAGGAGACAACAGGAGAAAACAAACTCAAAATAGAGATGATAGCAATGAAGATAAAAACAAACTACGAAGAAGGAAACAACAGGAGAAAACAAACTCAAAATAGAGATGATAGCAAGGTAGATAAAAACAAACTATGAAGAAGGAAACAACCAGAGAAAACAAACTCAAAATAGAGATGATAGCAAGGAAGATAAAAACAAACTATGAAGAAGGAAACAACCGGAGAAAACAAACTCAAAATAGAGATGATAGCAAGGAAGATTAAAACAAACTATGAAGAAGGAAACAACCGGAGAAAACAAACTCAAAATAGAGATGATAGCAAGGAAGATTAAAAGAAACTATGAAGAAGGAAACAACAGGAGAAAACAAACTCAAATTAGAGATGATAGCAATGAAGATAAAAACAAACTATGAAGAAGGAAACAACAGGAGAAAACAAACTCAAAATAGAGATGATAGCAATGAAGATTAAAACAAACTATGAAGAAGGAAACAACCGGAGAAAACAAACTCAAAATAGAGATGATAGCAATGAAGATTAAAACAAACTATGAAGAAGGAAACAACCGGAGAAAACAAACTCAAAATAGAGATGATAGCAATGAAGATTAAAACAAATATGAAGAAGGAAACAACCGGAGAAAACAAACTCAAAATAGAGATGATAGCAAGGAAGATTAAAACAAATATGAAGAAGGAAACAACCGGAGAAAACAAACTCAAAATAGAGATGATAGCAAGGAAGATTAAAAGAAACTATGAAGAAGGAAACAACAGGAGAAAACAAACTCAAAATAGAGATGATAGCAATGAAGATTAAAACAAATATGAAGAAGGAAACAACCGGAGAAAACAAACTCAAAATAGAGATGATAGAAAGGAAGATTAAAAGAAACTATGAAGAAGGAAACAACAGGAGAAAACAAACTCAAAATAGAGATGATAGCAAGGAAGATAAAAACAAACTATGAAGAAGGAAACAACCGGAGAAAACAAACTCAAAATAGAGATGATAGCAATGAAGATTAAAACAAACTATGAAGAAGGAAACAACAGGAGAAAACAAACTCAAAATAGAGATGATAGCAAGGAAGATTAAAACAAATATGAAGAAGGAAACAACCGGAGAAAACAAACTCAAAATAGAGATGATAGCAAGGAAGATTAAAAGAAACTATGAAGAAGGAAACAACAGGAGAAAACAAACTCAAAATAGAGATGATAGCAATGAAGATTAAAACAAACTATGAAGAAGGAAACAACCGGAGAAAACAAACTCAAAATAGAGATGATAGCAAGGAAGATTAAAAGAAACTATGAAGAAGGAAACAACAGGAGAAAACAAACTCAAATTAGAGATGACAGCAATGAAGATTAAAACAAATATGAAGAAGGAAACAACCGGAGAAAACAAACTCAAAATAGAGATGATAGCAAGGAAGATAAAAACAAACTATGAAGAAGGAAACAACAGGAGAAAACAAACTCAAAATAGAGAGGATAGCAATGAAGCTAAAAACAAACTACGAAGAAGTAAACAACAGGAGAAAACAAACTCAAAATAGAGATGATAGCAATGAAGATAAAAACAAACTATGAAGAAGGAAACAACAGGAGAAAACAAACTCAAAATAGAGATGATAGCAATGACGATAAAAACAAACTATGAAGAAGGAAACAACAGGAGAAAACAAACTCAAAATAGAGATGATAGCAATGAAGATTAAAACAAACTACGAAGAAGGAAACAACAGGAGAAAACAAACTCAAAATAGAGATGATAGCAATGAAGATTAAAACAAACTATGAAGAAGGAAACAACAGGAGAAAACAAACTCAAAATAGAGATGATAGCAATGAAGATAAAAACAAACTATGAAGAAGGAGACAACAGGAGAAAACAAACTCAAAATAGAGATGATAGCAATGAAGATAAAAACAAACTACGAAGAAGGAAACAACAGGAGAAAACAAACTCAAAATAGAGATGATAGCAAGGTAGATAAAAACAAACTATGAAGAAGGAAACAACCAGAGAAAACAAACTCAAAATAGAGATGATAGCAAGGAAGATAAAAACAAACTATGAAGAAGGAAACAACCAGAGAAAACAAACTCAAAATAGAGATGATAGCAAGGAAGATTAAAACAAACTATGAAGAAGGAAACAACAGGAGAAAACAAACTCAAAATAGAGATGATAGCAAGGAAGATTAAAAGAAACTATGAAGAAGGAAACAACAGGAGAAAACAAACTCAAATTAGAGATGATAGCAATGAAGATAAAACAAACTATGAAGAAGGAAACAACAGGAGAAAACAAACTCAAAATAGAGATGATAGCAATGAAGATTAAAACAAACTATGAAGAAGGAAACAACAGGAGAAAACAAACTCAAAATAGAGATGATAGCAATGAAGATTAAAACAAACTATGAAGAAGGAAACAACAGGAGAAAACAAACTCAAAATAGAGATGATAGCAATGAAGATTAAAACAAACTATGAAGAAGGAAACAACAGGAGAAAACAAACTCAAAATAGAGATGATAGCAATGAAGATAAAAACAAACTATGAAGAAGGAAACAACCGGAGAAAACAAACTCAAAATAGAGATGATAGCAAAGAAGATAAAAACAAACTATGAAGAAGGAAACAACAGGAGAAAACAAACTCAAAATAGAGATGATAGCAAGGAAGATAAAAACAAACTATGAAGAAGGAAACAACAGGAGAAAACAAACTCAAAATAGAGATGATAGCAATGACGATAAAAACAAACTATGAAGAAGGAAACAACCGGAGAAAACAAACTCAAATTAGAGATGATAGCAATGAAGATTAAAACAAACTATGAAGAAGGAAACAACCGGAGAAAACAAACTCAAAATAGAGATGACAGCAAGGAAGATAAAAACAAACTATGAAGAAGGAAACAACAGGAGAAAACAAACTCAAAATAGAGATGACAGCAAGGAAGATAAAAACAAACTATGAAGAAGGAAACAACCGGAGAAAACAAACTCAAAATAGAGATGATAGCAAGGAAGATAAAAACAAACTATGAAGAAGGAAACAACAGGAGAAAACAAACTCAAAATAGAGATGACAGCAAGGAAGATAAAAACAAACTATGAAGAAGGAAACAACCGGAGAAAACAAACTCAAAATAGAGATGATAGCAATGAAGATAAAAACAAACTATGAAGAAGGAAACAACCGGAGAAAACAAACTCAAAATAGAGATGATAGCAATGAAGATAAAAACAAACTATGAAGAAGGAAACAACAGGAGAAAACAAACTCAAAATAGAGATGATAGCAATGAAGATAAAAACAAACTATGAAGAAGGAAACAACAGGAGAAAACAAACTCAAAATAGAGATGATAGCAAGGAAGATAAAAACAAACTATGAAGAAGGAAACAACAGGAGAAAACAAACTCAAATTAGAGATGATAGCAATGACGATAAAAACAAACTCTGAAGAAGGAAACAACCAGAGAAAACAAACTCAAAATAGAGATGATAGCAATGAAGATAAAAACAAACTATGAAGAAGGAAACAACCGGAGAAAACAAACTCAAAATAGAGATGATAGCAAGGAAGATAAAAACAAACTATGAAGAAGGAAACAACAGGAGAAAACAAACTCAAAATAGAGATGATAGCAAGGAAGATAAAAACAAACTATGAAGAAGGAAACAACAGGAGAAAACAAACTCAAAATAGAGATGATAGCAAGGAAGATAAAAACAAACTATGAAGAAGGAAACAACAGGAGAAAACAAACTCAAAATAGAGATGATAGCAATGACGATAAAAACAAACTATGAAGAAGGAAACAACCGGAGAAAACAAACTCAAAATAGAGATGATAGCAATGACGATAAAAACAAACTATGAAGAAGGAAACAACAGGAGAAAACAAACTCAAAATAGAGATGATAGCAATGAAGATAAAAACAAACTATGAAGAAGGAAACAACAGGAGAAAACAAACTCAAAATAGAGATGATAGCAAGGAAGATAAAAACAAACTACGAAGAAGGAAACAACAGGAGAAAACAAACTCAAATTAGAGATGACAGCAAGGAAGATAAAAACAAACTATGAAGAAGGAAACAACAGGAGAAAACAAACTCAAAATAGAGATGATAGCAATGAAGATTAAAACAAACTATGAAGAAGGACACAACAGGAGAAAACAAACTCAAAATAGAGATGACAGCAATGAAGATAAAAACAAACTATGAAGAAGGAAACAACAGGAGAAAACAAACTCAAAATAGAGATGATAGCAATGAAGATAAAAACAAACTATGAAGAAGGAAACAACCGGAGAAAACAAACTCAAATTTGAGATGATAGCAAGGAAGATAAAAACAAACTATGAAGAAGGAAACAACAGGAGAAAACAAACTCAAAATAGAGATGATAGCAATGAAGATTAAAACAAACTATGAAGAAGGAAACAACAGGAGAAAACAAACTCAAAATAGAGATGATAGCAATGAAGATTAAAACAAACTATGAAGAAGGAAACAACAGGAGAAAACAAACTCAAAATAGAGATGACAGCAAGGAAGATAAAAACAAACTATGAAGAAGGAAACAACAGGAGAAAACAAACTCAAAATAGAGATGATAGCAATGAAGATTAAAACAAACTATGAAGAAGGAAACAACAGGAGAAAACAAACTCAAAATAGTGATGATAGCAAGGAAGATAAAAACAAACTATGAAGAAGGAAACAACAGGAGAAAACAAACTCAAAATAGAGATGATAGCAATGAAGATAAAAACAAACCATGAAGAAGGAAACAACGCGAGAAAACAAACTCAAAATAGAGATGATAGCAAGGAAGATAAAAACAAACTATGAAGAAGGAAACAACAGGAGAAAACAAACTCAAAATAGAGATGATAGCAATGAAGATAAAAACAAACTATGAAGAAGGAAACAACCGGAGAAAACAAACTCAAAATAGAGATGATAGCAATGAAGATAAAAACAAACTATGAAGAAGGAAACAACAGGAGAAAACAAACTCAAAATAGAGATGATAGCAATGAAGATAAAAACAAACTATGAAGAAGGAAACAACCAGAGAAAACAAACTCAAAATAGAGATGATAGCAATCAAGATAAAAACAAACTACGCAGAAGGAAACAACAGGAGAAAACAAACTCAAAATAGAGATGATAGCAAGGAAGATTAAAAGAAACTATGAAGAAGGAAACAACAGGAGAAAACAAACTCAAAATAGAGATGATAGCAAGGAAGATTAAAAGAAACTATGAAGAAGGAAACAACAGGAGAAAACAAACTCAAATTAGAGATGATAGCAATGAAGATTAAAACAAATATGAAGAAGGAAACAACAGGAGAAAACAAACTCAAAATAGATATGATAGCAAGGAAGATAAAAACAAACTATGAAGAAGGAAACAACAGGAGAAAACAAACTCAAAATATAGATGATAGCAAGGAAGATAAAAACAAACTATGAAGAAGGAAACAACAGGAGAAAACAAACTCAAAATAGAGAGGATAGCAATGAAGATAAAAACAAACTACGAAGAAGGAAACAACAGGAGAAAACAAACTCAAAATAGAGATGATAGCAATGAAGATAAAAACAAACTATGAAGAAGGAAACAACAGGAGAAAACAAACTCAAAATAGAGATGATAGCAATGACGATAAAAACAAACTATGAAGAAGGAAACAACAGGAGAAAACAAACTCAAAATAGAGATGATAGCAATGAAGATAAAAACAAACTATGAAGAAGGAAACAACAGGAGAAAACAAACTCAAAATAGAGATGATAGCAATGAAGATAAAAACAAACTATGAAGAAGGAAACAACAGGAGAAAACAAACTCAAAATAGAGATGATAGCAATGACGATAAAAACAAACTATGAAGAAGGAAACAACAGGAGAAAACAAACTCAAAATAGAGATGATAGCAATGAAGATTAAAACAAACTACGAAGAAGGAAACAACAGGAGAAAACAAACTCAAAATAGAGATGATAGCAATGAAGATTAAAACAAACTATGAAGAAGGAAACAACAGGAGAAAACAAATTCAAAATAGAGATGATAGCAATGATGATAAAAACAAACTATGAAGAAGGAAACAACAGGAGAAAACAAACTCAAAATAGAGATGATAGCAATGAAGATAAAAACAAACTATGAAGAAGGAAACAACAGGAGAAAACAAACTCAAAATAGAGATGATAGCAATGAAGATAAAAACAAACTACGAAGAAGGAAACAACAGGAGAAAACAAACTCAAAATAGAGATGATAGCAAGGTAGATAAAAACAAACTATGAAGAAGGAAACAACCAGAGAAAACAAACTCAAAATAGAGATGATAGCAAGGAAGATAAAAACAAACTATGAAGAAGGAAACAACCGGAGAAAACAAACTCAAAATAGAGATGATAGCAAGGAAGATTAAAACAAACTATGAAGAAGGAAACAACCGGAGAAAACAAACTCAAAATAGAGATGATAGCAATGAAGATTAAAACAAATATGAAGAAGGAAACAACCGGAGAAAACAAACTCAAAATAGAGATGATAGCAAGGAAGATTAAAACAAATATGAAGAAGGAAACAACCGGAGAAAACAAACTCAAAATAGAGATGATAGCAAGGAAGATTAAAAGAAATTATGAAGAAGGAAACAACAGGAGAAAACAAACTCAAAATAGAGATGATAGCAATGAAGATTAAAACAAATATGAAGAAGGAAACAACCGGAGAAAACAAACTCAAAATAGAGATGATAGAAAGGAAGATTAAAAGAAACTATGAAGAAGGAAACAACAGGAGAAAACAAACTCAAAATAGAGATGATAGCAAGGAAGATAAAAACAAACTATGAAGAAGGAAACAACCGGAGAAAACAAACTCAAAATAGAGATGATAGCAATGAAGATTAAAACAAACTATGAAGAAGGAAACAACAGGAGAAAACAAACTCAAAATAGAGATGATAGCAAGGAAGATTAAAACAAATATGAAGAAGGAAACAACCGGAGAAAACAAACTCAAAATAGAGATGATAGCAAGGAAGATTAAAAGAAACTATGAAGAAGGAAACAACAGGAGAAAACAAACTCAAAATAGAGATGATAGCAATGAAGATTAAAACAAATATGAAGAAGGAAACAACCGGAGAAAACAAACTCAAAATAGAGATGATAGCAAGGAAGATTAAAAGAAACTATGAAGAAGGAAACAACAGGAGAAAACAAACTCAAAATAGAGATGATAGCAAGGAAGATAAAAACAAACTATGAAGAAGGAAACAACCGGAGAAAACAAACTCAAAATAGAGATGATAGCAATGAAGATTAAAACAAACTATGAAGAAGGAAACAACAGGAGAAAACAAACTCAAAATAGAGATGATAGCAAGGAAGATAAAAACAAACTATGAAGAAGGAAATAACCGGAGAAAACAAACTCAAAATAGAGATGATAGCAATGAAGATAAAAACAAACTATGAAGAAGGAAACAACAGGAGAAAACAAACTCAAAATAGAGATGATAGCAAGGAAGATAAAAACAAACTATGAAGAAGGAAACAACCGGAGAAAACAAACTCAAAATAGAGATGATAGCAATGAAGATTAAAACAAACTATGAAGAAGGAAACAACCGGAGAAAACAAACTCAAAATAGAGATGATAGCAAGTAGTGTAGCAGCATAGCAAACCTGTTGTGCATTTTGTGATACAAGCACCAAATTTGGCACAAATGTACATTAATATGTTGCGAACATTTTCAGATATTGGGCCACTTGAAATTCCGTAATTTTTTTTCTTCAAATTTTTTCAAATTTCGTAATTTCAAATTTTTCGGGTGACACCGTCACAATTTCGGTCTTCGAGGCCGGCCGATATAGTGGGGCGGCTTAGCCCAAATATTCAAAAGAATTGTGCATTTTGTGATACAAGCACCAAATTTGGCACAAATGTACATTAATATGTTGCGAACATTGTGTGGTCAGCAATGAAGACGAGAGTCTGAATTACATGTATGCAAAAGACCTTGTGAACCAGTGAAGCAAATACACGGGTAAGCATGAATTAAATCTAGGGCATGATATAATTTCCATGATGTTTACCTCTACACTCAATGGTGGAAGGAGGTAATGTTTTGATCCCAGCTTGTCTGTATGTCTGTTTGTCTGTTAGTCCACAAAATTCCAGACAAAGCTTGTAGTTGTGGTAGTTGTAGTGGTAGTGGTGATAACAGAAATTGTTATATAGAACTGAACTTATATTATTATTATATGCAGAAAATAACTTCATTTCTATATGCCCTGCAGTGGACAGGTTAATTGGTTTATGCACTGAAGGGGTCACCCTGGTGTGCACTGCTGTGTTCTGCCTCACTGAGTTGTTCAGGTATGATGTACTCAGCACAAGCTTCCGGTCGGCCCGGAGGTGGGGGTGCGGGGCCTGTCACGGAACGTCAAAACAAACGGCCTGCCGGGGCCGCCCAAAAGTCGGGCGTGAGGGGCGCGTCCACTAATGGAACGCCTCTCGCTTCCCAGATCGAGGGCCACGTGGTCAGGAGAACCTCGTCCCTTCCGGTCACACTTTGCCTATCGGCCGGCCTCGAAGACCGAAATTGTGACGGTGTCACCCGAAAAATTTGAAATTACGAAATTTGAAAAAATTTGAAAAAAAAAATTACGGAATTTCAAGTGGCCCAATATCTGAAAATGTTCGCAACATATTAATGTACATTTGTGCCAAATTTCGTGCTTGTATCACAAAATGCACAATTCTTTTGAATATTTGGGCTAAGCCGCCCCACTAAAGGAAGATAAAAACAAACTATGAAGAAGGAAACAACCAGAGAAAACAAACTCAAAATAGAGATGACAGCAATGAAGATAAAAACAAACTATGAAGAAGGAAACAACAGGAGAAAACAAACTCAAAATAGAGATGATAGCAAGGAAGATAAAAACAAACTATGAAGAAGGAAACAACCGGAGAAAACAAACTCAAAATAGAGATGATAGCAAGGAAGATAAAAACAAACTATGAAGAAGGAAACAACAGGAGAAAACAAACTCAAAATAGAGATGATAGCAATGAAGATAAAAACAAACTATGAAGAAGGAAACAACAGGAGAAAACAAACTCAAAATAGAGATGATAGCAAGGAAGATAAAAACAAACTATGAAGAAGGAAACAACAGGAGAAAACAAACTCAAAATAGAGATGATAGCAATGAAGATAAAAACAAACTATGAAGAAGGAAACAACAGGAGAAAACAAACTCAAAATAGAGATGATAGCAAGGAAGATAAAAACAAACTATGAAGAAGGAAACAACAGGAGAAAACAAACTCAAAATAGAGATGATAGCAATGAAGATAAAAACAAACTATGAAGAAGGAAACAACAGGAGAAAACAAACTCAAAATAGAGATGATAGCAATGACGATAAAAACAAACTATGAAGAAGGAAACAACTGGAGAAAACAAACTCAAAATAGAGATGACAGCAATGAAGATAAAAACAAACTATGAAGAAGGAAACAACAGGAGAAAACAAACTCAAAATAGAGATGATAGCAAGGAAGATAAAAACAAACTATGAAGAAGGAAACAACAGGAGAAAACAAACTCAAAATAGAGATGATAGCAAGGAAGATAAAAACAAACTATGAAGAAGGAAACAACCGGAGAAAACAAACTCAAAATAGAGATGATAGCAATGAAGATTAAAACAAACTATGAAGAAGGAAACAACAGGAGAAAACAAACTCAAAATAGAGATGATAGCAAGGAAGATAAAAACAAACTATGAAGAAGGAAATAACCGGAGAAAACAAACTCAAAATAGAGATGATAGCAATGAAGATAAAAACAAACTATGAAGAAGGAAACAACAGGAGAAAACAAACTCAAAATAGAGATGATAGCAAGGAAGATAAAAACAAACTATGAAGAAGGAAACAACCGGAGAAAACAAACTCAAAATAGAGATGATAGCAATGAAGATTAAAACAAACTATGAAGAAGGAAACAACCGGAGAAAACAAACTCAAAATAGAGATGATAGCAAGTAGTGTAGCAGCATAGCAAACCTGTTGTGCATTTTGTGATACAAGCACCAAATTTGGCACAAATGTACATTAATATGTTGCGAACATTTTCAGATATTGGGCCACTTGAAATTCCGTAATTTTTTTTCTTCAAATTTTTTCAAATTTCGTAATTTCAAATTTTTCGGGTGACACCGTCACAATTTCGGTCTTCGAGGCCGGCCGATATAGTGGGGCGGCTTAGCCCAAATATTCAAAAGAATTGTGCATTTTGTGATACAAGCACCAAATTTGGCACAAATGTACATTAATATGTTGCGAACATTGTGTGGTCAGCAATGAAGACGAGAGTCTGAATTACATGTATGCAAAAGACCTTGTGAACCAGTGAAGCAAATACACGGGTAAGCATGAATTAAATCTAGGGCATGATATAATTTCCATGATGTTTACCTCTACACTCAATGGTGGAAGGAGGTAATGTTTTGATCCCAGCTTGTCTGTATGTCTGTTTGTCTGTTAGTCCACAAAATTCCAGACAAAGCTTGTAGTTGTGGTAGTTGTAGTGGTAGTGGTGATAACAGAAATTGTTATATAGAACTGAACTTATATTATTATTATATGCAGAAAATAACTTCATTTCTATATGCCCTGCAGTGGACAGGTTAATTGGTTTATGCACTGAAGGGGTCACCCTGGTGTGCACTGCTGTGTTCTGCCTCACTGAGTTGTTCAGGTATGATGTACTCAGCACAAGCTTCCGGTCGGCCCGGAGGTGGGGGTGCGGGGCCTGTCACGGAACGTCAAAACAAACGGCCTGCCGGGGCCGCCCAAAAGTCGGGCGTGAGGGGCGCGTCCACTAATGGAACGCCTCTCGCTTCCCAGATCGAGGGCCACGTGGTCAGGAGAACCTCGTCCCTTCCGGTCACACTTTGCCTATCGGCCGGCCTCGAAGACCGAAATTGTGACGGTGTCACCCGAAAAATTTGAAATTACGAAATTTGAAAAAATTTGAAAAAAAAAATTACGGAATTTCAAGTGGCCCAATATCTGAAAATGTTCGCAACATATTAATGTACATTTGTGCCAAATTTCGTGCTTGTATCACAAAATGCACAATTCTTTTGAATATTTGGGCTAAGCCGCCCCACTAAAGGAAGATAAAAACAAACTATGAAGAAGGAAACAACCAGAGAAAACAAACTCAAAATAGAGATGACAGCAATGAAGATAAAAACAAACTATGAAGAAGGAAACAACAGGAGAAAACAAACTCAAAATAGAGATGATAGCAAGGAAGATAAAAACAAACTATGAAGAAGGAAACAACCGGAGAAAACAAACTCAAAATAGAGATGATAGCAAGGAAGATAAAAACAAACTATGAAGAAGGAAACAACAGGAGAAAACAAACTCAAAATAGAGATGATAGCAATGAAGATAAAAACAAACTATGAAGAAGGAAACAACAGGAGAAAACAAACTCAAAATAGAGATGATAGCAAGGAAGATAAAAACAAACTATGAAGAAGGAAACAACAGGAGAAAACAAACTCAAAATAGAGATGATAGCAATGAAGATAAAAACAAACTATGAAGAAGGAAACAACAGGAGAAAACAAACTCAAAATAGAGATGATAGCAAGGAAGATAAAAACAAACTATGAAGAAGGAAACAACAGGAGAAAACAAACTCAAAATAGAGATGATAGCAATGAAGATAAAAACAAACTATGAAGAAGGAAACAACAGGAGAAAACAAACTCAAAATAGAGATGATAGCAATGACGATAAAAACAAACTATGAAGAAGGAAACAACTGGAGAAAACAAACTCAAAATAGAGATGACAGCAATGAAGATAAAAACAAACTATGAAGAAGGAAACAACAGGAGAAAACAAACTCAAAATAGAGATGATAGCAATGATGATAAAAACAAACTATGAAGAAGGAAACAACCGGAGAAAACAAACTCAAAATAGAGATAGCAATGACGATAAAAACAAACTATGAAGAAGGAAACAACAGGAGAAAACAAACTCAAAATATAGATGATAGCAATGAAGATAAAAACAAACTATGAAGAAGGAAACAACAGGAGAAAACAAACTCAAAATAGAGATGATAGCAATGACGATAAAAACAAACTATGAAGAAGGAAACAACAGGAGCAAACAAACTCAAAATAGAGATGATAGCAATGAAGATAAAAACAAACTATGAAGAAGGAAACAACAGGAGAAAACAAACTCAAAATAGAGATGATAGCAAGGAAGATAAAAACAAACTACGCAGAAGGAAACAACCAGAGAAAACAAACTCAAAATAGAGATGATAGCAATGAAGATTAAAACAAACTATGAAGAAGGAAACAACCAGAGAAAACAAACTCAAAATAGAGATGATAGCAAGGAAGATTAAAAGAAACTATGAAGAAGGAAACAACAGGAGAAAACAAACTCAAATTAGAGATGACAGCAATGAAGATTAAAACAAATATGAAGAAGGAAACAACAGGAGAAAACAAATTCAAAATAGAGATGACAGCAATGACGATAAAAACAAACTATGAAGAAGGAAACAACAGGAAAAAACAAACTCAAAATAGAGATGATAGCAATGAAGATAAAAACAAACTACGAAGAAGGAAACAACAGGAGAAAACAAACTCAAAATATAGATGATAGCAATGAAGATAAAAACAAACTACGAACAAGGAAACAACAGGAGAAAACAAACTCAAAATAGAGATGATAGCAATGAAGATTAAAACAAACTATGAAGAAGGAAACAACAGGAGAAAACAAACTCAAAATAGAGATGACAGCAATGAAGATAAAAACAAACTATGAAGAAGGAAACAACCGGAGAAAACAAACTCAAAATAGAGATGATAGCAAGGAAGATAAAAACAAACTATGAAGAAGGAAACAACCAGAGAAAACAAACTCAAAATAGAGATGACAGCAATGACGATAAAAACAAACTATGAAGAAGGAAACAACAGGAGAAAACAAACTCAAAATAGAGATGATAGCAATGAACATTAAAACAAACTATGAAGAAGGAAACAACAGGAGAAAACAAACTCAAAATAGAGATGACAGCAATGAAGATTAAAACAAACTATGAAGAAGGAAACAACAGGAGAAAACAAACTCAAAATAGAGATGACAGCAATGAAGATAAAAACAAACTATGAAGAAGGAAACAACCGGAGAAAACAAACTCAAAATAGAGATGATAGCAATGAAGATAAAAACAAACTATGAAGAAGGAAACAACTGGAGAAAACAAACTCAAAATAGAGATGACAGCAATGACGATAAAAACAAACTATGAAGAAGGAAACAACCGGAGAAAACAAACTCAAAATAGAGATGATAGCAAGGAAGATAAAAACAAACTACGAAGAAGGAAACAACAGGAGAAAACAAACTCAAAATAGAGATGATAGCAGTGAAGATAAAAACAAACTATGAACAAGGAAACAACAGGAGAAAACAAACTCAAAATAGAGATGATAGCAATGAAGATTAAAACAAACTATGAAGAAGGAAACAACAGGAGAAAACAAACTCAAAATAGAGATGATAGCAATGAAGATAAAAACAAACTATGAAGAAGGAAACAACCGGAGAAAACAAACTCAAAATAGAGATGATAGCAATGAAGATAAAAACAAACTACGAAGACGGAAACAACAGGAGAAAACAAACTCAAAATAGAGATGATAGCAATGAAGATAAAAACAAACTATGAAGAAGGAAACAACAGGAGAAAACAAACTCAAATTAGAGATGATAGCAAGGAAGATAAAACAAACTATGAAGAAGGAAACAACAGGAGAAAACAAACTCAAAATAGAGATGATAGCAATGAAGATTAAAACAAACTATGAAGAAGGAAACAACAGGAGAAAACAAACTCAAAATAGAGATGATAGCAATGAAGATTAAAACAAACTATGAAGAAGGAAACAACAGGAGAAAACAAACTCAAAATAGAGATGATAGCAATGAAGATAAAAACAAACTATGAAGAAGGAAACAACAGGAGAAAACAAACTCAAAATAGAGATGACAGCAATGAAGATTAAAACAAACTATGAAGGAAACAACCAGAGAAAACAAACTCAAAATAGAGATGATAGCAATGAAGATTAAAACAAACTATGAAGAAGGAAACAACAGGAGAAAACAAACTCAAAATAGAGATGATAGCAAGGAAGATAAAAACAAACTATGAAGAAGGAAACAACCGGAGAAAACAAACTCAAAATAGAGATGATAGCAATGAAGATTAAAACAAACTATGAAGAAGGAAACAACCGGAGAAAACAAACTCAAAATAGAGATGATAGCAATGAAGATAAAAACAAACTATGAAGAAGGAAACAACCGGAGAAAACAAACTCAAAATAGAGATGATAGCAAGGAAGATAAAAACAAACTATGAAGAAGGAAACAACCAGAGAAAACAAACTCAAAATAGAGATGATAGCAAGGAAGATAAAAACAAACTATGAAGAAGGAAACAACCGGAGAAAACAAACTCAAAATAGAGATGATAGCAAGGAAGATAAAAACAAACTGTGAAGAAGGAAACAACCGGAGAAAACAAACTCGAAATAGAGATGATAGCAATGAAGATTTAAAAAAACTATGAAGAAGGAAACAACCAGAGAAAACAAACTCGAAAGAGATGATAGCAAGGAAGATAAAAACAAACTATGAAGAAGGAAACAACAGGAGAAAACAAACTCAAAATAGAGATGATAGCAAGGAAGATAAAAACAAACTATGAAGAAGGAAACAACAGGAGAAAACAAACTCAAAATAGAGATGATAGCAATGAAGATAAAAACAAACTACGAAGAAGGAAACAACAGGAGAAAACAAACTCAAAATAGAGATGATAGCAAGGAAGATAAAAACAAACTATGAAGAAGGAAACAACCGGAGAAAACAAACTCAAAATAGAGATGATAGCAAGGAAGATAAAAACAAACTATGAAGAAGGAAACAACCGGAGAAAACAAACTCAAAATAGAGATGATAGCAAGGAAGATAAAAACAAACTATGAAGAAGGAAACAACATAAAAACAAACTATGAAGAAGGAAACAACCGGAGAAAACAAACTAAAAATAGAGATGATAGCAATGAAGATAAAAACAAACTACGAAGAAGGAAACAACAGGAGAAAACAAACTCAAAATAGAGATGATAGCAAGGAAGATAAAAACAAACTATGAAGAAGGAAACAACCGGAGAAAACAAACTCAAAATAGAGATGATAGCAAGGAAGATAAAAACAAACTATGAAGAAGGAAACAACCGGAGAAAACAAACTCAAAATAGAGATGATAGCAAGGAAGATAAAAACAAACTATGAAGAAGGAAACAACCGGAGAAAACAAACTCGAAATAGAGATGATAGCAATGAAGATAAAAACAAACTATGAAGAAGGAAACAACAGGAGAAAACAAACTCAAAATAGAGATGATAGCAAGGAAGATAAAAACAAACTATGAAGAAGGAAAGAACCGGAGAAAACAAACTCAAAATAGAGATGATAGCAAGGAAGATAAAAACAAACTATGAAGAAGGAAAGAACCGGAGAAAACAAACTCAAAATAGAGATGATAGCAAGGAAGATAAAAACAAACTATGAAGAAGGAAACAACCGGAGAAAACAAACTTGAAATAGAGATGATAGCAATGAAGATAAAAACAAACTATGAAGAAGGAAACAACAGGAGAAAACAAACTCAAAATAGAGATGATAGCAAGGAAGATAAAAACAAACTATGAAGAAGGAAACAACCGGAGAAAACAAACTCATAATAGAGATGATAGCAAGGAAGATTAAAAGAAACTATGAAGAAGGAAACAACAGGAGAAAACAAACTCAAAATAGAGATGATAGCAATGAAGATAAAAACAAACTATGAAGAAGGAAACAACAGGAGAAAACAAACTCAAAATAGAGATGATAGCAATGAAGATTAAAACAAACTATGAAGAAGGAAACAACCGGAGAAAACAAACTCAAAATAGAGATGATAGCAAGGAAGATAAAAACAAACTATGAAGAAGGAAACAACCAGAGAAAACAAACTCAAAATAGAGATGATAGCAAGGAAGATAAAAACAAACTATGAAGAAGGAAACAACCGGAGAAAACAAACTCAAAATAGAGATGATAGCAAGGAAGATAAAAACAAACTATGAAGAAGGAAACAACCGGAGAAAACAAACTCGAAATAGAGATGATAGCAATGAAGATTTAAAAAAACTATGAAGAAGGAAACAACCGGAGAAAACAAACTCGAAATAGAGATGATAGCAAGGAAGATAAAAACAAACTATGAAGAAGGAAACAACAGGAGAAAACAAACTCAAAATAGAGATGATAGCAAGGAAGATAAAAACAAACTATGAAGAAGGAAACAACCGGAGAAAACAAACTCAAAATAGAGATGATAGCAATGATGATAAAAACAAACTATGAAGAAGGAAACAACCGGAGAAAACAAACTCAAAATAGAGATGATAGCAATGAAGATAAAAACAAACTATGAAGAAGGAAACAACAGGAGAAAACAAACTCAAAATAGAGATGATAGCAATGAAGATAAAAACAAACTATGAAGAAGGAAACAATAGGAGAAAACAAACTCAAAATAGAGATGATAGCAATGAAGATTAAAACAAACTATGAAGAAGGAAACAACAGGAGAAAACAAACTCAAAATAGAGATGATAGCAATGAAGATTAAAACAAACTATGAAGAAGGAAACAACAGGAGAAAACAAACTCAAAATAGAGATGATAGCAATGACGATAAAAACAAACTATGAAGAAGGAAACAACCAGAGAAAACAAACTCAAAATAGAGATGATAGCAATGAAGATAAAAACAAACTATGAAGAAGGAAACAACCGGAGAAAACAAACTCAAAATAGAGATGATAGCAAGGAAGATAAAAACAAACTATGAAGAAGGAAACAACAGGAGAAAACAAACTCAAAATAGAGATGATAGCAAGGAAGATAAAAACAAACTATGAAGAAGGAAACAACAGGAGAAAACAAACTCAAAATAGAGATGACAGCAAGGAAGATAAAAACAAACTATGAAGAAGGAAACAACCGGAGAAAACAAACTCAAAATAGAGATGATAGCAAGGAAGATAAAAACAAACTACGAAGAAGGAAACAACCGGAGAAAACAAACTCAAAATAGAGATGATAGCAAGGAAGATAAAAACAAACTACGAAGAAGGAAACAACCGGAGAAAACAAACTCAAAATAGAGATGATAGCA